>NW_008705459.1:1496105-1525148 GCF_000326865.2 Helobdella robusta | reverse complement strand
ACAATTAGGCGTAATAAATGTTATCTTTATTTCCCGTGAATCTCGAATCGTTTCGTTTACAAGCTTTCAGAAAAAAGGGAAGAAGTCGAGTGAGAAGCAAAGACATAAAAATTAACATAGATTAGGTAAAATTGAAAATTGCAATAATCTTTAGTTAATAAATGAATGTTTGATCCCTACATGTGTGTGTGTGTGTGTGTGTGTGTGTGTGTGTGTGGTGTGTACAATGTTTAAAAGATTCTATATTTTGACTATTAAAAATTGTAAGCATTTTATAATTTAAAAAAAAATTTTTAAGCAATGATTTTCTAAATTTCAAGAACCATTAACTTATCTTTATTTAAATTTAATTTTTTTGGCTTTCAATAATGTTGGTTTTCTATGCTTATTAATGCTTTGGGATAACTAACATAACGTTAAAGAGACCGAGCACGTTTTAATTGGTTTTAATAATTTGGTTCATAATAAGTTTAATAATATTTCGATGGATATAACAGAAAAACATCTCCCGCTGAAAACAGTTTTTGTTCAAAATCTTCCATTTTCAACGACAACTGAAAAGTTAAGAGAACTTTTTGCAAAATATGGAGAAATGAAGCAATGTTTTGTCGTCGCTGATAAAAATAAACCAGAAAATCAGTGCAAAGGAATAGGGTACGTTATTTTCGCTGATGAAGTGAGTTCGAAAAGATGCGTAAAAAATAAATTGAAGTTTGGTGGCCGTAATCTACGAGTCTATTATGCGAAGCCAAAATCGGTTATTAAAAAAAATTATTTCATGACCTTAGGCGAAGATGAATCAAAACGTAATGAAAATCAGGTCGGCTCAAAAGTCACAAGTTGTCATTCTGCTGCACCAAAATGTAAAAAAAGAAAATTGGGTCAGACAGATTCAGCAGAAAGCAATGGAGATAGCGAGGATGAGTCAAAAAGTGAGAAAGATGAGGATGATAATGGTGGTGAAGATGATAATAGCAACAATGATGATGATGATGATGACAATGAAGATGATGATTATGATAATCTAAATGAAAAAAGTAGTGAAAAATGTAACAACATCAAATCAAGTAAATCTTGTGATGATAATTCAAACTCCAAAAATTATTATAATTCAAAAAATGATGAATACTATGAATATGAAAGTAAATCAAATCAAATCAAGAGTAAAAAAAAAATTAGTAATGTAGATGCTGAAGATGGTAAAACTTTATTTTTAAGAAATCTTTCATATGATTCTGTTGAAGATGATTTAGAAGAGTTCTTTGAGAAATACGGTCCTCTAAGCTACTGTAGAATAGTTGTTAATTTGAAAACACAACATTCTCAAGGATCTGCTTTTGTTAAATTCAAGTTCAAAAAAGATGCAGAAAAATGTCTGCAAAGTTTTGAAGAAGATAGTTCAAAATTTGTAGTTGGTGGTAGAAAATTGACAGTGATGATGGCTCTGACTAAAGATAAAGCCAGGGTTATTTGTGAAGAAAAAAAATTGGGCACAAAGAAGGGTACTCAAAAAAATTTGCATCTGATCAGATTGTTGCTAGTCAGACCTGGCACTCAAGCTGCCGAAGGTTTGTCTAAGGAAGATTTAATGAAACGAATTGAAGTGGAAGCTATCACAAGAGAGAAATTAAAAAACCCAAACATTTTTGTTTCACCAACTCGACTTTGTGTCAGAAACATTCCAACTAATGTTGATGAAAAACAACTCAAGAGAATATTTTTAAATGCGGCCAAAGATCCAACAGCAAAAATAATTGAATGTCGAATCATGAGAGATCTCACTCGACCTAATATTAAAGGGGTATTTAAATCAAAAGGGTTTGGCTTTATAGAATTTACAAAACACAAAAATTCACTTGCTGCTGCTCAAGCTACAAACAACAACCCCGAAATTTTTGGAAACAACCGGCGTTTAATTGTAGAGTTTTCACTTGAAAATAAATCTGCGTTAGAAACTAAGCAAAAGAGATTACTTAATTCTCAAGCCAAATTAAAGGACACAAAATCAAATGTTGGGAAACAGAAACCAATTTTCCAATACCCCACTGCTGCCCCTAATGCGAATCCCTTACAAAAAACATTACCAACTCATTGGGGAGCAAAAATAAGACACAAACCAAGAAAAAATATCAATGCAACAAAAGCTCTCAAGAAAGAAAAACATAAAATGAAATTTGAAACAAAAGAAGAACCTCGGTCTAAAAAACAGAAAAAATTTAGAGAGGAGCACGACGACTTGGATACTATTGTTTCTGTTTATAGAAACAAGTACAAATCTGTTTATAATGACAATATTTGACTATTTTTATTTTTAAAATAAAGTTATTTTGTTGTTATTGAATTATAGTTGAATTTTTCTTTATAAGGTTTTATTTAATTTGCCTCAGTTTTCAATAACAAAACCTCTAAAATAATTTGAGCTATTCAGGTTTGATTATTTTACTATGTTTCAGAGTTTCACTCGTAATTTTAAACTGGTAAGCTACTGGGAGTAAAAGAAGCAATGACTCCACGTTTTCGTTTCGTTATAATTGATGCTTAGGGGTGGGTATCGTTTTCAGTGTGGAAGTGGAACTACAGTGTAATGTAATGGCTTGATTCCAGGTCAACGTCCAAATCGAACGCAATTTTACACTATATTTTGCAATTTCGAGATTTTACTTTTTCATCAGGTCGAAAAACAGCGCAGGCGGAGAGATCCGCTCTAGGTTTCTTCAACCGCTGAGAGAATGTCAGTCATATAAAAAGTATATAGATATATGGGCAATGGATTCATAATAATCATGGCGTCGTTAGAGGCATGAGGAATGAACGGCCGAAAGAAATTAAAATAATCGGATAAGATAAAATTTTTTTGGTGTAAGCAAAATTTCGTTTTTATTTTTTAGTTAAATGTATATTGAAATTCGAAGTAAAAAGTACAATTTATACAAATTAAAAAAATTTGCACTTTTAATCTACCATGTTCTTTCCTATAAAATTCACGCTGAAATTTTATAAATACAATTTTTTTAAATCATTTTAATTTAATTGAATTTGTATTGCTTACAAACATATTGTTAATGTTTTTAAAAAAAAAATATTGAATTTAACCATTAATTTTATTTTGTTCTAATTGGAAAATTAGTCTTAACAATTTAAAAAAATTGACATAGCTTTCCATAGGCGAGTCACCGACTTTAAAATTATGAATTTAACACTACATTGCCAGATCCATATAAATAGAATAAATATAACGGCCTTCGCTCATTTTTGACGGTCAAACAAGGAGCTTACTTCCGGAGGGAAATTGGAGGGTGATTTTTTATCTCCAAAGTCTAAAATTACGATCGTATATTTACTAATTTCGGAATATTGCTTTTATTTAAAATGTTTTAAAAGGTGATACTAGGTGCTGTTTTAGGATAGATATTGCTATATGACGGTTTTTGCATTTTAAATAAAAAAAATTTTTGTGAACCACTCCAACACTTGTAATGTAATGACTTGTAATGTTAACGTTAACCGTTAAGGTTAAGGCGTTAACGATTCATTAACAGTTAATGATTAACTGTAACATAACAACACTAACGACGACTAATTAGTAATTAAATTACTAAACTCTAATAATTAAGCTAAAACTAAACTCTACTAATTCTAATTACTAATTAAAATAAATAACAGATGGAACTAACGAACATTAACAAATTAGACTAGGACTAGAGACTACTAACTACACCAACAGCACTTGTTCCTAAAATCCTAAATCCTATTGCTTGATTGATTGTAAAATTTTTATTTACAATGTTTAGGCCTGGGAATAAAAATATACAAAATTAAATAAATATATTAAACAACTTATCAATCAATTTTATAAAATAAACAATTTTGTTCAATTCAAGCTTCAAGCTCCTCAAGCTAACGTTGCAATTTAATTAAAATTTATTAATTATGAGTGATTCAAACTAAATTTTTTTTCATTTAATGTTAAACAAAATATTCCTCATTCTTAAATTATATTACATGTTGTTATTAAATTTATTAAAGATAATGTGTGATTCCAGTGATTCATCAATCCACGGCTTGTTAGATCATGATCATTAAGTTTTAAAGAATCCCCATCACTATAACCAATGAGGTTTGTAAAAATTGTACTTTTAATTTATTATACTTTAAGCAGTTAGAATATTGTATTATTAATTATCATTAATTTACTAAATGCTGCGCATACCTATGGCAAGTAAATAAAATGATTAAGCATAGAAATAGCCACAATAAATTAATTTATATAGGCATGTGTATAATTTGGATAATAATAATTGAAAATATCGGTATCATTGAAAATGAATAGTCATAAATAAAAAATAAATCATAAGTTGCTAAAAATAATAGTTCTAGTAAGATTTTGCCTTACACCTACATCTTTTTTTCATTCTTATATTGTAATAAGTTTCTCAATCCATGACTAGATTGAATTTCATGATCCTTCAGTTCCAGAGGATCCCCATCACCATTAGTCAAGAAGGTTTGTAGAAATCACCCCAGGCGTACCATCAATGTTTTGTAGCCACCTCTTAATGTAGTGTTAATAAAATGACATTGAGAATAGTTATTTAAAATAATCTTATTAAAATTATTGAACAGGTATGACAAGATTACTTTCTTAATGTCCTAGTTTGAGGAAGATGTAGGCCATTTGTCTGAAGATAATCATATGCCTTAGGCCCATCCATACAAATGCAGTGTCAACACGAATGAATTTTGATCAAAGTCATATGTTCTAATTTTTTTAAACTTTTCCAGAAATTTTTCTGTTAATTTATTTGTTACATTAATTAAATACTTGATGTGTATTTCATATAAAAAACTTGATTATGCCAATTGACTCAATACTTGTAATGGTGATTGGTATGATGATGATGATCCCAGTCCTAAGCAGGGTTTATTATTCACAATGTCATTATGCCCTTTCTAAGTTTTAATAAAATACATGGATAATATTGTTGAATGCATTTTATATTTTTTGTATAGATAAGAATGTTGCAATGTACAATGATGATGTGAATTGCTTCCTTGTGTAACTGATGACATATAAATATAACTAACTTGAAAACATGAGAATGCTTCCATCAGCATTACCTTCCTTTCTCCATCATAACCCTTATAATCTTTATTACAGAAATGGTCACTGCATATTTCTGCATTTTTTTTTATGGAAGCCATTTGAAATCATTTATTTCCTGTCTGATGCACTTACTAAATCCAATCGTTTTGCATTTCTACATTTTGAAGAAATCTGAAATTTTATAAACTGTTACAGAAATTTGTGCATTTCTTAAGTATTGCTTTTAATAATAAAATGGTAATCCATGATAGCATTATAAATTATAATAGTCTATAAAATAAAATATATGTAATTGTAAAACAAAATAGTTCTATTCAGTGAGTATAGGGATAGTTGTTACATTTATTTCAGTGTGAAGTTAAATTTGGAAATAAACCTGTGAAAAGATGCATCAAAAATTTTTTATTTCTATTGAAAATTAAATCAAATTAGAGCAATTTTAAAATTTAAATAATGCAACAGGTAGGCATGTTTGTGAAGCTATAAAAATTTACTTAAAAACTAAACTATTGTATCCGACACGAGAATTAGTACATATACAAAAACGGAAAAATAAATAACAATATAAAAATTTAAACATTGATTGAAAGTATTTATTCAGTCAGAAAAATTAACAGGACAAGAACGAAAAGTAAAAAAGCTTCGAATAACACCATTAACAACAATTTTTCAGTCATTACAATTTGTAACAAAATTTTAAATTTTTTTAGTTGTTATTTAATGTGATAATTAATTATTTCTATTTGGTATAAATTTAAAAAATAAAATCGACATTACCGAAAATAATTAAAAGTTGAAAAAATTGAGGTTCTTTGCCTATCCAAGCTTCAACCCATAAGAAAGTGTTGCATGTTGGTAAATAGGCCAGATCGATATTAATGAAATGTGCTTTCAATGAATTTCAAACATTTGAACAATGTTTGTATGTTGTATGCAAAATTTTTTCATTTATATTATCTGTGTAACAATGTATAGCATGTTTGTATTAGATGATATTGTATTAGATGATTAACACATTGGCAAAACTTTACATTAGTGCCTCAGTGCAAACGAAATTCGAGATAAAAAGAAGTGAAAGTAAGTTAAAGCGTAAATATGTCTATTTATACTCTATACTTCTGAACTACCTCGAATTATTAATAACTTTTCTTTCTCTAGTCAACTATATGCTGATGATTCTTACATTTATACTTCTTTTCCTCCATCTAATCTCAATAGTGTTCTTCATAATTTATATCTATGTCTTTCTTCAATTATCGCTTGGTCTGACTCTATGTGTCTTAAACTTAATCCTTCTAAGTTTGAATTAATTTGTTTTAATAAATCTAAACACTCTATTATTATTCCTCCTATTATCTTACCTGATTCTAAAACTCTTGATGTCTCTCATAAGTTTCGTAGTCTAGGTTTTATCTTTGATTCTACTATGTCTCTCTCTTCTCAGATTAATATTGTTGCTAGAAGCTCTTACTTTCATCTACGTAGAATAAAAAAAATTTTGCCTTTCCTTGATGATCCTACTCTTCTCCTTCTTGTTACTTCGTTAGTCTTATCTAGGATTGATTATTGTAACTCGCTCTACTATGGTCTTCCTGATTCTATACTCTATCCTTTAAGTAAAGCTTTTAACTTTGCTGCTCGTCGTCGTGCCCCTTTCTTTTCTCATATATCTCCATATCTTGTTCTCTTGCACTGGCTACCTATAAAATATAGAATAATTTTTAAAATTTGCACGTTCATGTATAAGTCTCAATCTAAATTATTTCCTAAGTATTTATCAGATATATTATTTGAACCTAAACGCCCCGGTTTACGATCATCTTCCTCTCGCTTTTTCTTAACTCGTGTTAAACACTCTTTTGCTAAATCTGCTTTTGCTTTTCTGGTCCTTTTCTCTGGAACTCTCTACCTACTTCTCCATCACTTGCGAAGTTCAGAGCGGATCTCAAGACCCATCTGTTTTCAAAATTCATTGAGGAGCGCTGTTGAACATCGCGGAAATAGCGCTTTATGAGCTAATTGATTGATTGAATTGATTAAAAGTGAATTGATATTAAGACTATTAATTATTAGAGTTATTAAATTATTTATGATTCAAAGTGGAATACTGAAAATAATTTTAAATATAGTAAATTAAAACATTGTTTTAAAAGTCATCAATTATTTAATAACTTTAGAGTGTTAAAGTCCTAATTTTGGAATGCTTTTAAAAAGAAAGTTTTTACATTGTAGGCATTAAAAAAAAACTCACATGCACATTGGTTATGTGTAGTTGACATTAAAATAAACTTCCATAAATTTATTTTCACGAATTTTACCATATACCTAAAACCTAACATGAGGCATTAAAATAAACTTTTAAGCATATATTTGCACGAATTTTAACTTATAAAACTTAACATGAGGCATTAAAATAAACTAAGCATTTTTTTGTATGAATTTTAACATATGAAACTTAACATGTAGGCATTGAAATAAACTTCCATGCCTTTATTTGCACGTATTTTAACATGTATATTAGTATTGTTAATTATTATTAGATTTATAAAAATATTGATGATTTGAAATGAAATACTGAAAATAAGTTTTAAAAATATAAAATTAAAACATATTTTTAACTGTCTCAATTATTTGCAAGCATTTAAAAACACAATTCACCACATAGGCATTAATGTATACTTCCATGCATCGTGTGACGCGAAGTCACTAAAATTAACTGAATATTTGAATAAAAGCGTTTAGGTAGAAATTTCTTATTTTATTATATGCTTCCACGATGTATAAAATTATATTTTTTTGAGCCATGCTTAGCAAGTAGACTTCATTCAGAAGAGTGGTCCTGAAAAGAGCCGTTTAGTTGTCAGAGGGGTGGCCCTGAAAAGGACGTTTAGTTGTCATCATCTTCACCGCCATCTTTATCAACAGATATTTACTTTTTCTCGGATGTGGACAATAATATTTCCAAATGGCATCTGGCCATAATGTTCACGCCAAACAAATTCTGCCAAGTGAGTGGGCCTGAGGTTTTTCGAGGTACCATACATGTACTTCATCTTTTTTTACAATCTAGCCTACAATGATTCCACATTTTGCTTTCTCTGATAAACAAAAATTTTGAGAATGATTGACGGTTCAATGGGTGTAGCCCATATTCCCAAGCTGGCTGTGGGTGCGCCATTCATCGGAAACTATGGTTATTCTTGGTGCAATCCATTTTGCTATTAATGGTAATAGCGTTTGTGCATCCCGGGCCTGAACCTCTTCCAGAAAGCAATGTTTGGTACTTCGTTCGATCCCGCCGAAAATCCACCCTACTCTTGACTTGACGTTTCTCCTTTTTTGATATTTAGCCTTAACAATTTTTGACTTGTCAATTTTAACAATTGTTCATGGGCCACCTATAGGTACAAATGTCACGGCAGAAGTTGTACCAATCAATTACAGACTTTGTGCTCAGCTGCAACTCGCGACATGCTGTTTTTACTGGTTTGCTCCAAGCCAATAGTAAATTAAACGAACCAGCAAACTAAATTGAACGTGACTTTTTTCAAAGAAGGAATCTTTCCGTATGGTGGTTCTTTTTTGACAGCTATGAACAGGACAGCGCCAAATTACGCCGTCGAGGCCCGATTGATACGCAATTTCAGTCATATCACTGCCACAATTGTCACAAATCATTTCTTGATAAAACAACCCGTTCAGTCTGAGCCATTGCCTTGTCTCTCGTTCGTCCTTCATGACCTGATCCGCGACCGTCAACGCATTAATTCTGTCCACTTGATTCATGATAGAAAAAGAAATTGCGCACTACAAAATAAACAAACTCGAGATAAAGCGCCAAATCAAATGATTCGGAAGTCATATATATATATATATATATATATATATATGTGTGTGTGTGTGTGTGTGTGTGTGTGTGTGTGTGTGTGTGTGTGTGTGTGTGTGTGTGTGTGTGTGTGTGTGTGTGTGTGTGTTGTTCATATATATTCAATCAATCAATAAGAAACTTATATAGTGCCAATTAAATGTTCTCAAAGGCGCTATTGTAATTATATAAACATAGTAGTCTACAATACTATTAATGGAAAAAAAAACTTAACTAAAATTATCAAAGTTTAACAGTGAACAAATATGGTTTTTTTTTGTTCTTGTTTAAATGTTCTAAGAGACAGTCCGGACGATCGCAATGACTGTTGCAAGTTTTTCCACACGGTCGGACCTGCAACAGAGATACTCCGTGCACCAATCTGCAAGTGTGAAACCGGTATTGTCAACAAATTCATATCATCTGACCGTAGATGAGACGACGCAGACATTTGTTTTGAAAATTTGTTTACGAGATTTTCTGGTGACATCCCATTCAGTGATTTAAACACAAGTACAGCGATTTTGAAGGTTACTCTTTTATCTATTGTCAACCAGTGTAGTTCCTCCAGGATGGGCGTCACGTGATCAAACTTCATCCTGCCAGTTACCAATTTTGCAGCCCTGTTCTGAATCGACTGAAGAAGAGCAATTGACCCTCTTGGAAGTTTATACAACAGACTGTTGCAGTAGTCAATTCGCGATGTTATAAAAGCATGAATCAACGTCACCAGTGCCGATCTATCCAGTGAATATCTGATTCGATAAATGTTTTTCAAATAAATATTACTTGATGTATATATCTTCTTAACCCATTTTCTGCTGAGGATTTAGATTTTTGTGATTTTTATATATGTTGTAGATACCAATAAAAAAACTAATACGTATTTTTTCTTTTTTCAAAATTTTAATTTTTAAAAAAGTTATAATGTTTTTTAAAACGTCTTTTATAAAGGACGCTAGCAGATTATGACACCCTGAGACCATAGTGGAAATTATTTTTTATTGTTCTTTTCTCAATTTTCATCAATTTTATGAAACAAATAAACAAAAGATTAAAAATATATAATAAAAAAATCTATGTCATTGAAAAAACAACATATGAGGAGGCAGATCTTCTTCTAAAAATGCTTGAATTGGTGTTGGATAATTCTTAAAATTTGAAGATTTTTTACACATATCAAATTTTTTCCATTGTCTTGATTTTTTTATCTTTTTTAAATTTTGAGATATGAAAATTTCACTTTCACATGATTTCACATTCTGTTGTAGTTTTTTAAAAAATAATTTCAAAAATTATTAATGTCTTTGAATTATGATAGTAATTTATTATTCATTTAAAAAATATTAAACATAATAAATACTCACAATGCCAATTTTTTTAGATACACCAATTTGTTTTATTGTTACTTCAGCATTACTCAGTAATTGTCGTGCAGGTAGATCACCGAATGATCCTTGATCATATATTTCATCCAATACATCATCTTCATCTGAATTAATTCCATCAGCAGGAGGACTGATAAAAATGTCAGCTTCAATGATGCTGTCATCATCTTCAATCATGCAGAAAATAACGATAACAACGATAAGAACGATAAGTTCTGGACGTCCAATGCCAAAAACAAACCAGACAAAACACGTAACAATGCTGTTACAGTAGAAGGAACTGCCTATAACCGGATTGATTACAAGACAGTAGGTTATTTTTAAATAAAAACTTTAAGAAACCACTACACGTTTTATAATTTTTGAAATGAATGGAACATTCGATATCGGTCTGTAATTATTAACATCATTTATATCACAACCTGTTTTCTTCTAGACGGGGAGAACCACAGCATGCCTGAAAGAGGAAGGAAATTCACCTGATTGTAGGCAGCAATTAACAAAACTGGTGAGAAATTTGATGAAAAATTTCAAATGCTTTTTTAAGATGTGAGTAGGAATGACATTCTGTGAACTTGTCTTACACGGGGAATTGATTATAATATCCTTCAATTCATCTTCAGTGACCATAGGGAAGGATGAAAACATTACAGCACTATGTGGCCCACCATCATCTGCTGATTGAGTAGAAACTTTGGTAGACTGAACGATTTTGCTAACTTTGTCAGTGAAAAATTGTAACAATTGACGGGCTGTAAAACCAACATCACTATCAAACATTAAACTTTTTTTGTTTCTACACAACACTTTATTAATTGCCTGCCATTCATTTCTCGAGTTTTGCTGACCTCAATTAAATTCCTCCAATAATCTGAACGTTTGTCAGAATATAATTTGTTTCTTGCTTTCATGGAAGTTATCCAATTATTACGATGATCATCTGTCGACAGTTTTCTGAAGATTTTTTCCATTTTTCTACATGTTTGTTTAGCTTTTTTACAATCATGATCAAACCATGTTGCCATACGCTCACCTCTATCATAGATTACTCGAACAGGCACAAATCTATCAACAATACTCTTTAACTCGTTGTTAAACATTGCTAGTTCCTTTTTGACGTCATCACTACAGCATGGTTTAGATACTCATGTACTGATGAAGTTAAAATAGCACCAATGAATTTTTCTTCATCTACTGTTTTCCATGACCTGTTTTCATCACTGTTTTACTGTTTTGCTGGCCGAACAATCATTGTTTCTACTTTTATGAAACTGTGATCCGAAATTATTCCACTAGGATAGATCTTAGCATTAAGTACTGGAAAGTCATGTGAACTGACAACTAAATCCAATGTACCTCCTAGGATATGTGTAGGAACGTTGACATGATTTACGAATAGATCGGGGATCAGAAGTTCTCTCAACATGCAAATTGAAGTCACCCTTCAATAAGATGTCTGAGTTTAAAATTGTTAAGTACTCCAAAATTGAAACCAGATCATCATAAAACAAAACTGTTATTGGAGCTGAGCCAGGTTTGTACATAGCTAGCAAGATGAATACGCTTTTATTTATTGATAACACTGGTCAACACCCAAAAAATTTCCTAAGGTCTTTCGGCTGATTTATGGAAATTTTGATGTCCTGAATCCAAATATCACATTGGTTTTTCTAGATCAGGTCAACTTTCTAAGCTATGGCCATATCTTCATTTTCACTTTTTTGTGTACAGTCCCAGGTATTTTCGCTGTATGTGATGCTTTGTTCTTAATCACTTCATCACTATGAGGAATTTGCAATTTTTAATTAATTGGTATTTTTATGTTTCCCCTATGCACACACACACACACACACGTTCAATGCATTAAATCACGTAACTACAGTCACGTGATCAGACAATCGCAGACATGCCCGGACGAGGCTGTGTATAACTATGGATAGTTACGTCAGCATTTTCCAAATCTGAGCCAGATAGCAGATTGCATTAGTATAGGTATCAGTTGCAAACGAATCGCAAGCGAACGACATGGCTTCCAAGAGAAGATCTTGTAAAAATAAACCCGACGTATTTTGCTATATCTGCGGTGAATACACACTTGTTCATAACAGGAATCAAGTCACATGTTTCATAAAGCGTGCTTACCATGCTTATTTTGGTATTAAACTTGGTGACCAGGATAAAGATTGGGCGCCACACATGGTATGCAAGGTTTGCACCGTGTATCTGCGTCAGTGGACCAAGGGCAAGAAGACGTGTCTGAAGTTTGGAATTCCCATGGTTTGGCGGGAGCAGAGAAACCATGACACTGACTGCTACTTCTGTAGCATCGATCTGACTGGGATAAACAGAAAGAACCGAAGCAGCCTCGAGTATCCTGATTTGCAATTCGCACGTCGTCCTGTAGCTCATTGTGATGATATTCCAGTACCTGTGTTTCACAAACTTCAAGACATCAGTGATGACGAATCCTCCAGTGATGAAGATCAGGAAACAGAAGAAGAATGGCCAGTTGTTGACGATGAAACTCCACAGCTTTTTTCCCAACAGGAGCTAAATGATCTAGTTCGCGACCTCAGCTTGTCAAAGGCTTCTGCTGAACTGTTGGCATCCAGATTGAAAAAAAAAAATCTCCTCTCTGGCTGTGCTCGCATCACCCTGTACCGCAACAGGCATCAAGAGTACCTCCAATTTTTCTCGGAGGTGCAGGACTTGGTGTACTGCACAGATATTACACAGCTTCTGCAACACCTGTGAGTGCCGCAGTACAAGCCCGAAGACTGGAGACTATTCATTGACAGCAGCAAGCGGTCACTGAAATGTGTTCTACTGCACAACGGCAACCAGTTTGCCTCTGTGCCCCTTGCTCACTCTACTAAACTGAAGGAGAAGTATGAAGCGGTGAAGTATGTGCTGGAGATGATTCGTTATGATCAGCATAAGTGGGTTATTTGTGTCGACCTGAAGATGGTGAATTTTTTGTTGGGGTTAGGGTTAGTAGGGACACTGCTCACCATTACACGAAGAAGGACTGGCCTGTGCGAGAGGAACTAGTGCCTTGCAGAGCAAGTAACGTTATCAACAGCCCTCTGGTGGACAGAGACAGGATACTCTTTCCACCACTGCACATCAAGCTTGGCTTGATCAAGCAGTTCACAAAAGCTCTAGACAAGGAAGGTGGCTGCTTCAATTACATGTGCCAGACATTTCCGGGAGTAACCATAGTGAAGTTAAAAGCTGGTATCTTTGACGGTCCTCAAATCCGTCGGCTCATCAGAGATCCAGAGTTTGAAAAGTCAATGAACAAAGTGGAACAGGAAGCATGGAATGCTTTTGTTCTCGTTGTGAAAAACTTCCTTGGCAACAACAAGGCCAGAAACTATGCTGAACTTGTCAACAATATGGTGACTGCTTTCAAAAAACTCGGATGCAACATGAGCATCAAACTGCATTATCTATTTTCACATATGGATCGTTTTCCTAGAATCTTGGATCAATGAGCGACGAGCAGGGAGAGAGATTCCACCAGGAGATGAAGGAGATGGAGACCAGGTATCAGGGACGTTGGAATGCCGTCATGATGGCTGATTACTGCTGGACTCTAAAGAGAGACATCCCTGATGCTGAGCATTCCAGGGTATCCAATAAACGGAAGTTCCAGCCCTAAATTCTTAACAATGACGAACATTAATGACCCTTACTTAAGGTACTGTGTTTCAGAACGCTTTTTTCTCTTTGAAACCAATTCCGAATGAGAAATGTTCATAGAAATAAACCGATTATGGCACAAAAATTTTACTGATTTATTCACAAATAAAACAAAATAAACATTTAACTTAGCAGAAAAACTGGACCTGACCTAGAGAAACGGATGTCATTTTCGGACTCAGCGGTGCCAAATTATCATAAATCAGTTGTAAAAAATTAGGAAATTTCCTCAAAAATTTTTTTTGTTGCTCAGTGTAATCTGATTGCGATAGCTTCAAACAGTGGCGGATTTAGGGGAGGGCCGGTGGGGCCATGGCGCCCCCCGTTATCATCAGTTCAATTCAAGACAGCGTTAAATAATAAAAAAAAATTTTTGAGATCGACTCTTTTTAACAATAAAAAATAACGCTGAATTATTATATAAATTTGATTCTAGTTTATTTCAGAATATAATTCATATTTTAAACTTAAATAGTGTTTTGCGGCACAAAATAAAAATAATTCATGTTTTCTTAGTATATTTCTTTAATTGAAAACTTACATCAACAAAAAGTAAATCAGAAAATATTATAGTCTTTACTTATTTAGACTTTTCATAATTTTGTGTTTTGTTCGCAGTTCACATTTTATTCCATTTACGATTTGGCGCGTCTTATATTATTTTTTTGTGTTTCATAAAATCAGTTTGCATTTGAATTTGTTTTAAAATTTGAAATAAAAATATTTTAAATTTTTTCCACCAACTCCGGCAAAAAAACAGAAGCAGTGCGATGATCTCAATACAGCTGAGGCCGTTAATGGTAATACCTAGATATTTCAATAATTGCATATGAAATAATTTTGTATTTTCAACTAAAAAAATTAGCAATAAGCTGAATAATAAAAACATTTTTTGGGTTAAGGTTAATGCGTACCAGTCATTACCCGACTAGACTTGAATTAAGTTTGTAGTATTAACTATTCAGGTCTGGTAGGAAAATTAAAAACATTAAACTCAACGTTTTTTTTCCATTATAAAATCTGATGTCTTAGAAGAAGGCTTTTCATTAAATTTAAACAATGACATGACTAATGTTTCAGACAAAACCGGTAATTCATGTCAGAGTTTTTCAAGGAAAACCATACCTTTAGATATTGGACAATATGCAACTGCAGAAATCCCAAGCTTTTCGAATAATTTAAGATATGATCTTTTGAAAAATCCATGGAAACCTGACGAGAATTATAAATTTTTATTTGTGTTGGAAGGTAAAAGAAAACGGTTTTTTAAATTCTATTGGTTTCAAGAATTTTCCTGGCTGTCTTATTCTGATTTGAAAAAGAAGCATTCTGTAAGTTTTGTGTACTTTATGCTAATCGACATCCATCATGTGGCTCAGTTGGAGTATTTGTTATATCACCTCTGAATCGTTATAAATAAGCTTTAGATCAAGGTCGCTGTCATCAAGCGACATCTTTTCATAGAGAGGCTACAGAAAAATCAGAAATGTTTCTGAGTTTGATTAAAAATAAATCTAATGTTTTAGAGTTATCAAACTCCGCTCTATCCACAAAAATAGAGCAAAACAGAAAATTGCTCAACACTATTATTGAAACTATTAAACTTTGTGAAAGACAGAATTTTGCTTTGCGTGGACACCGGGATGACGATGCATTTGATCTCAAATCTGATAACAATCAGGGGAATTTCAGAGCGCTATTAAAATACAGTACTGAATGTACTAGATCCGCCACTGAATGTATATTGTCGGAAATTTTAATGAAAACAACTGATGGTGTGAAATAATCTTCTCCTCTATCTTTCTCAGGGAATTTTTTTATGGTCCGACAATAATTTTTGTGTATATTTTTATCGTGAGTTCGACCAGTCCTGTGTGGCACTGGGCTTTTTCGAATTATATGATTTTACTGAGTAACACACGAACGCGTAAAAATATTCGATTTTATTAATCGACGGAAGTAAATAAAAGGATTTGAACTAAATGAACTCTATAATAATGTAAAATGTCAATGAATAAACTGGAATACAGGAATTAGAACTTCTTGTTGGGTTTTCGACTTGGGATATGTTTCTTGCCGTTTAATCGTACAACCTCGACTGTGTAACCGATGGTGATGTCGTTACAACTCCAAGAAATAAATAAAATGAATGCGAAAAAATTACAAAAATCGGAGCCTATGGAAATTCCAAGCTGCGTGTGAAACTATACCAATGAGTATAGAATCCAGCAAAGAACCCTAGGTCCACAAAAAGCACAAGAAACAAAACAACGAGGCGGATTCGTTTTCACAGAATCCAAGGCCTGTTTTCACTGGGCCTGTCTGTCAGTCGGTCGGCTTTCGCACAACCCTGGCCTGTTTTCACTGGGCCGTCGAGTCTGATCGGCTTTCGCACGACCAAGGGCCTGTTTTCACTGGGCCTGTCTGTCAGTCGGTCGGCTTTCGCACAACCCTGGCCTGTTTTCACTGGGCCGTCGAGTCTGGTCGGCTTTCGCACGACCAAGGGCCTGTTTTCACTGGGCCTGTCTGTCAGTCGGTCGGCTTTCGCACAACCCTGGCCTGTTTTCACTGGGCCGTCAAGTCTGGTCGGCTTTCGCACAACCAACACAAAACAACAAGAGTCAGAACAACACTGGAAACAAATTGTGTGACTTTAGTACGCGTGCGAAACTATGCCAATGAGCATAGAGTCTCGTACCAAATCCACTTTTGAGAACTTAAGACGTTTCTGAAACTATGCCAATGAGCATAGAATCACGCATTAAGTCTCTTAGATACCAGAATAGGCACTGATTACTCGAAGCTGCCTAACTGGTGAACCCAAGGCTGACTCTTTTTGAGAACTTAAGACGTTTCTGAAACTATGCCAATGAGCATAGAATCACGCATTAAGTCTCTTAGGGACCAGAATAGGTTATTATTCAAGGCTGCCTAACCAGTCAACCCAGTCTTGACTCTCCTCGAGAACTTAAGACGTCTCCGTGCTAATGAGCATAGAGTATCGAATTAAGTCTCTGAGGGACCAGAATAGCAGTGATGACGTAAGTACTCAAAAAATGTACTTAAGCATAAGTACGAAGTACTCCGTAATAAAAGTACTTAAGTATAAGTACTAAGTACCAAAACAAATTGTATACTTGATACTTATAAGTACTAAGTATAAGTACCAAGTTCATAAGTACCTAAGTACATACCATGGTTAATTTGAAATATTTATAAATTTATTAAACTCAGAAATCAACTCATTATTTACAGTAATTTATTTACATCAATAAAAGAGTTTGTTCTTTTTGAGTAAAAGTAAAGTTTCAAATGATTCATCACTTAAACGATTTCTTTTAGGAGTGAGAATCATTCCAGCCTGGCTAAATATACGTTCCACAGGTGCTGATGATGGCACAGTGGTACGATGGAGTAAAAGATTGCAGTTTTCGCTGTATAACAAATATAGTTGGTAAGAAAGCACCAAAATAAGACTCCATTGAAACCTCACCTTGGAGCTTGTCCAATGCTAGTGAAATTGGTCTCATCAGTTCCAACCACTCATTAAGAAAACTCAAATCTATATTGCTGAACTTCGGCAGCTGCAAACGTTCCATCACAACATTTACTTTATCGCGAAGACTATATATAATGCTATAACAGTCAAATTCAGAATTCCAGCGTGTCCCATTCGGTTTGGGTATTGTTCTGCCTAAGATTTCATGCACAATTTCGGCAGCTTTTGAACTCTGGTGTGATGCGGTGCTGAGAGAGACACATTTACTGGATACTGATCTATATATTCTTTTGTAGTTTGAATCATTATTCAAAGCTTTACTTGCATCAGTTGTAGCAAGCAAGTTTAGAGTGTGTGAAAAGCAAGATACATGAGAAGAAGATAAATTCCGGAGCTGTCATCTATATTACTTACCAAAAACTTATCACCAATCTCAACTGGAGTCATTTCTGTATCATCATCATCAACAACATCTATTTGCGAATCATCAGAAATACCTGCCTCTGCAAATTCCTTGAATGCTTTCACGAAATTGCTACCATTGTCTGTCACGACATTTACTATTTTCGATGAATCCAGATCAAACTCGCTGTGAATGTTCACCAACATGGCTGCAATTTTGTCATACGAATGAATTCCACGGAACCTACGGAAGGCAAGTGTAACGCCATTGCGCTTAAAATCATCTGGATTTATCCAATGGCAAGTTACTCCAATATAACTTCGAGCATGTTGCGTCCAAATGTCAGCAGTCGTGCAAACAAATTGAAAATTTTTTAGAGTCTCTTTAATAGTCTTCTTCATATCAGTAATCTTTGTGGCCAGAATACCTTTTAATGTCTCGGTAAACATAACTCGGGCTTTTGAGTTCAGACCCTGTATCAAAGTTTTAAACCCCTCTCCTTCCACAATTGAAAGTGGTTGCAAGTCGTTGATAACAAAATTAATTATTAAATCCTCAACCTTTTTATTTGATATTGATGATACATTTAATAAGTCAAGTTGCTGTTGTTTTTTATATGGAGTTGAAACTGTGGTAGTTTCTTCATCTGCACCTCGCTTTCTACCCGTCTTTAATTTATTTTCTTCCTCGTGCATCTTTTGTAGATAATTTTCACCATGTGTCTTCTGTATATAAAAATGAAAAATGCAATAAATAGAAATTTAATGAAGAGTTAATTCGAGATTTATTAACAAAATAATATTAATTAATATGTATTCAAAAAAAATAGAAATATAATATACATAAAATTTATATTTTTGTTATTATTTATTTATAAGCTACATTTTATCAATTTTAACATATCATCAAAATCAAATCTACCTTCACGTGCTTGGTAAAATTGGATGGAGCTTTATGTTGTCCACGAATAAGATGTCTTTTTGGCTTGCACAAGTCACAAAGTGCAACTATAACATCTCCATCATCTTCAACTACTTCATTAAAATAGTTCCTAACTACTAAAGGCATTTTATCAGCCATTTTCATCAAAATCACTTCAACACATATATTTATAATGTAAACAAAAACACTTCAACACCTATATCTATAATGTAAACAAAAACACTTCAACACCTATATTTAAAATGTGAACAAAAACACTTTAACACATATATTTATAAAATGGTAAAATTGGATGGAGCTTTATGTTGTCCACGAATAAGATGTCTTTTTGGCTTGCACAAGTCACAAAGTGCAACTATAACATCTCCATCATCTTCAACTACTTCATTAAAATAGTTCCTAACTACTAAAGGCATTTTATCAGCCATTTTCATCAAAATCACTTCAACACATATATTTATAATGTAAACAAAAACACTTCAACACCTATATCTATAATGTAAACAAAAACACTTCAACACCTATATTTAAAATGTGAACAAAAACACTTTAACACATATATTTATAAGGATTGTTATATATATATATATATATATATATATATATAATAACTACTATATATAGCGTGCATGTGTATATAGATCATGTAGAGTCTATGATATAGATATATATAGATGTCAGAGTGATGTGAGTTAACCACCTTTTAATGACTCAATTAGCCAATGGTTATCTTAACATCCCGCTATCCATGACTAAACAAGAACAAATGTTGATAAGAGAGATAAACAAGAATGTCAATGTGAAAATGTGTGTGTGAGTTTTCATCACAGTTTTCAATTTTTAAATGTTGACATTATCTTATTTTTGCTTAAAATTTTTCTGGTACTTACAGGAAAAATTTATTACTTATAAGTACAAGTACTGAAAAATGTACTTAAGTATAAGTATTTAAGTACAGGTTTCATATGTACTTGAGTATAAGTGTCTAAGTATTGCATTTGTACTTAAGTACGTACTTAAGTACAAATGTACTTAAGTACTCGTCATCACTGAATAAATGGCATCTCCTTGCTTCTATGTTGATGCGGCGTGACATCCCACTACGATCAAGACTTTATAAATCTGTGATACGTCCGGTGTTGTTATATGGTGCAGAAACATGGCCAATGACAACCAAACTGGAACAACAACTTCAACAAACCGACATGAAGATGGATGCAACGAATTAGTCTGAAAGACCACGTCAAATCTACCGAAATCCTGCGTCGTGCTGGTTTAGATGATATAAAGGACGAATGCCGGCAACACTGTCTGCGGTGGTTTGGTCATGTCAAACGAAATGGAAACAGTGCCATATTTTTTTTTGCAGATGTTGAAGTACCTGGCACACGTCCCAAAGGCCGTCCAAAGAAGTCCTGGTCGCAAACATTCGACCAAGACATGAAAGCTCTAAATTTAAATGAAATGGATGCAACTGATCGTCTAATTTGGCGCAAAAAGTTGATGGCAAAGAAAACAACGTCCTACCTCGGGGAACCGGGTCTCTGGACGCAAAACGAAAATTGATTGATTGATAAACTATGTCATAATGCCATGTGAGTATCTCCAGTTGAACATCATGTCCGTAGAATTCATATGTCGATCCAACTTCATCTTAAAAGTTTCAACATCTTTAGCTATCACAATATCCGCATCCAAGCCATTCCATAACTCAACCACCCTATTTGAAAAACAAAATTTCCCATGATTCGTGTTAAAACTATGAGTAGACAACTTGAACGGATGACCTCTGGTACGATCATCGTTAGGTTTTTTAACACTGGATAACACGATGATAATACGATGTTCCTAGTTATCTTGAAAACTGTAATAAGATCACCGCTGATTCGTCTATACCTAAGTGTGGGAAGATCAAGGAGTCATAATCTCTGCTCATAGTTGAGTCCAATAGAATCTTTCACCATTCTTGTAGCCCTCTTCTGAATCCGTTCAATATCTTTTATAACTTTCAAAGACCAGGGAGACCACACCGAAGCAGCATACTCTATCTTTGACCTGTGGGTTTAGGTAATTTCATAAAATGTCTATTTATCGATCCTAGGGTTATATTACACTTGTTAATTGTATTATAAATATGTTTACGAAATTTCATGTTTGATTCAAATATTATCCCAAAACATTAACAAATTCTTCATTCTCAAGAAGTAAACCATTCATGGTATAAGATCTCTTACCACATGCTTTACGCCCATAATTCATAACGACACATTTATCCACATTCACCCCAAGCTCCCATTTTACAAACCACCCATAAAAAACATCCAGACATGTTTGAAGGGCCACCATATCATCATTAGAAGAAATACACTTGAACAATTTAGAATCATCAGCATATAGATACATTCCAACATTAGAATCCTTCTTACATAAATGAAAAATATTATTCACATAAATAACAAACAAAATTTGGCCCAACACACTGCCCTGTGTAACCCCACTAATCAATTTAAAATTATCAGACAGACTTCCATTCCCACATACTGCAAATGTTCTACCACTAAGATAATCAGAAATCTATTCAACCACAATCCCATTCAACCACAATCCCATTCACACCATAATTGAATACAATAGAATTTCAAACACCCGATCTAATGATAAACTTTTAATTAAAACAAATTTAATATTGAATAAAATTAGTGCTCGTCAGTTTTTCTATTATGCGCCGTTGGTTTGGAATGGACTGCCATTTTATTTGAGGGCTTTGACAAATTATAATGATTTCAAAATTCAATTAAAACCTATTTCATATGTTTGTCATAATGTTTTAAAATTTTTTTTTTTAATTTTTTTTTTCACTTAGTTACTTTTGTTTTATACATTTTCTTGATTGGGTTTTGTGCTTAGATGTGTGCGTATGAGTGTTGTGTTTGAATGTTTGTCTATGTGATGTACAATTGGAAATTACTATTATATTATTAACAGCCAAATAATGTTTGATCATAACTATTTCCGTTATTACTTTTTTGTGTCAATTGAATATGTGACTTTAAATGTGTGGAATGGATGTTTTTGGGGTTGGCTGAAAAAAACACTCGTGGTTATGCTGGACCCTTTTTTTCAAAATTATTTTTTAACGTTTGAAAAATAAACGGATAAAAAAAAAATATTCGCATAATTTCTTAACCAACTTGTGATGAAGAACTTTATCGAATGCTTTCTCATAGTCTGTATACTGACCTCAGATACGTTTCTTGGATATCTCATCCTTGAACAGCCCTGACCATGATTTTTTTATTTCTAACACAAATGTCTTTAATTTTTAACGCAAACAAGGACAAATTAGTATCAAACAATTGCCATACAATTTAATTTAAACAAAATTTAAGCTAAAATATACACAATTTAAACAAAATTTAAGTCAAACTATACAAGTAAAACAATATAAAAGTTTTATGCATTTTTATTTAGACAAAAAATCATTGATATATGTTTTGCATTACAAAGAATTTTTAATATCTCATTTTATAAAATATTTTCAATTCAATTTATTCTAATCTTTGTTTTCGCGAATGTTCGCAATTTGTGTTTTTCCGCATCGAAATTTCTTAGTAGTCTTTCTAATGCTATTTCCGCCATCTAATCTCTGGCACAACTAGAACACAATTTGTTCTTTCAAGGTCTCATTATTACTTACAACGCCATTATCGATGATGAACGATTTATTAACGACGAAAGTAACGAGATCACGATAACTAAAGTGAAAAAAACTTTTTGAAAAACTAACCAAAAATTAATAATGCTTTGTTAGCGCATTTTTGTAAAATTAAAAAAAATGTTTTGTTATAGATTGTCCGCTCTTTAAGCTTGCCCGTATGTTGTTATTTCATAAAGTTATTTATAAATTATTTAGGGACAATTTAACCTACAAAGCGGTTTCGTGCGTTTGGCATATAATGTCCGTTATTCGTAACTGCCCTCCTTTTAGGATCTCGCTTTTGAGGACTTTAACTGTGTTTCTGAATTGCTTCGTGTAATTAATTCTTTTTTTTCAATATTCAACTTTATGCTGATAATTGTGTTTCATGAATCTAATTTACATCAATTTATTAATATTTTAACATTATATCTTAACTCTATTTCTTCCTCGAGTACCTCTACGTCTCTTAAGCTTAATCCTTCTAAGTTTGAAATACAGTGCATGGTTAAGACAGCCCTGTTTTTTTAGTGTTACTTACGATCTACAGAAGATATATTTACAAAACTTTCATGTATTAATGTAAAAAAAATTTTAGACCCAAAAACTTTTTTATTGTTGTTCAACCAAGAATATCTTAACCTTTTACAACGCTAATCACTTTTTCTAATTCTTTTTGGATAAGTCATTTCCAATGAAATGAAATTTTGACAAAATATATTATTCATGAGAGTTTCATAAATATATCTACTGTGGACCATAATCTTCTGTTCAGTAACTTGTTTTTCGATGGTCTTATCTAGTATTGATTACTGTAACTCACTCTATTGTGAGTTTCCTGGTTTTACATTATGCCTTTTAACAAAAGCCTTCAATTCTCCTGTTTGCTTGGTTTCTCATGCTCCTCTGTTCTTTCACATTTCTCCCTTTCTAAAACTATTTCATTAGCTACCTCTTTGGTATAGAACTGTCTTTAAGCTATGCACATTGTTCAAATTTCAACCTAACAATTTTCATAAATATTTTTTTGATCTTTTATCTAAACTTAAACGCTCTGGTCTTAGATCTTCTTTTCATTCTCACTATTTCATAATATCTGTTAAATACTCGTATGCGAAATCTGCTTTGGCTTACTCTGGTCCGTTTGTTATGGAATTCTTTAAATGTTGTATGGTATTTTTGTTTAATATTGATTTTTTAACATGCCTACCTAGTAGCTTGTTTGATTTTCATGCTTATTTGGTTATTTGATTTTTAGATGCTAGAGTTAGCTACATAATGTTACCTCTTTAATTGAATAATGATTTTGGTTCTTTACCTACTTGTTTGATTATTGATTGATTTTTGTACGCTTACTCCAGTAGTTTATGGCTTGTTTAATTATTTATTATTAATTAATTGTTTAGTTTTTTATGCTTGTTTGATTGTTTTTTATACACTTGTTTTATTTATTTATTACTTAATTGATTGTTGATTTTTAGTGGTTTTATTGCTTGTTCGATTGATTGTTTTGTTGTTATTCTTCTATCATTGTCCAGTTGATTGTTTGATTTGTAAATACTTGTTTAATTGATTTATTGATTATTTTTGCGGTTTGTAGGATTTTTTATTTATATTTTGAGTAATTTTTTGGTTGACAGAATATTTGTTGATATATTGTTTCAGTGCTTGATTGATTATTAGGTTGCTTTATTAGTTGATTGATTATTTTGTTTGATTAAGAGATTAAATTAAATTTTGATTGATTTTTTGACTGAATGATTTTTTGTTTGATTGATACAATATTTTTTTATTTATTGTTAATTTTGTTAATTCGCAAGTTTAGGGTGCTTGCTATTTAAATGTTTTCGTTAATTTCATTCATATCTAATTGCCGTACGATAGGTGTGTTTTACCTAGTTGTTCGCTCATTTCATATGGTATTTTGAATAAGGACATTAGCGTAAATGTACGCATATTTATGACATTGTTGGGCGCATGATTTTTTATACAATTATTATATAAATCTAATTGCTGTAAGATGTGTGTTTTGCTTTGGTATTCAAGCATTTTATGTAGTATTTTGATTCAGGACATAGCGTGAATTTATACATATTTATGACGTTTTTGTTACATGATCTTTTATATGATTACTATAAAAACTAATTGTTGTATGATATGTGTTTTACTTAGGTATTCGCACATTTCATGTGGTAAATTGATTAAGAACGTAATGCAAATGTATGCTTATGACTATGTTCGATAAATTATTTTTTAAAATGATTATTACAATAATTGCTGCATTATATGTGTGTTTTTACTTATGTATTCGCACATTTCATATAGTATTTTGCGTCTGAACTTAATGTGAATGTATGTTCATTCATTTATGGCATTGGATGTAGGATTTTAAAATTTGACTTATGTTAGGTGGTTGTGTCTCGCATAGACTCCTCACAGTCGTCCCGTTCCTTGTTATTTGTTTTAGGGTGGAATGAAATTGTGTTGTTTTGCATCGCATTGTATATATGTTCATGAGCGTTTTCTAAAAATTAGATTATGGCTTCGTATCATCAACATTTTGTAGAGCGGAGATGGAGATGTAAATGTCCAAATTGTGATGATATGTATAAATAATCCTCATCAATATTGTTAATTACATTAGGTCTAGGTTGTGAAATAAAATGATAATAACTTTCTTTACAAAATCTGTACATTAATAACAAAGCAATTTGCATATCTACCCGTCAGTAACGTAACCAGAAATTGTAGTGGGGGCGTGAGGCAGAAGTATAAAAAACAGTTGGCAGCCCATTTGTTGCTTAATCCACTTTTTTCTATATAAAAGATCTTTTGAATAACCAAATGTTACTGCTGCGAAGAGGGCTGAAAAAGTTTTCAGTCAAAGCATAAATAGAGAAAATAAATTGTCCGGTATAGGGAAGCTTCAATCTCAAGCCGTTTTGGAATGCCTCCGATATCTACGCGTTTAAAGTAAAAATTTTTTCAAAAAGTTATGCTACATTTTAGTAACGTTTAATCTTTGATGATAAGTGTTTTTCTGGCCAACTTATGGACCCACAATTACTTACATTGTTACATATGAATGCATTTTTTTTCTTTTTTCATTCTGTAAATCAAACTCTGTCAGACGCAGTTAAAGTAACAACATGCAAGGTATGAAACGATGAAAATAAAATATTAATTTAGAACAGATAAATATAAAATAATACAAAAAAATATTGGTAAGGATATGTGGAAAAAATTGAACAATAAAATAAGTATAAATGATAATACAAATGGAAAAACAATGGTAATGATAAAATGGAAGTACCTATAAAATAAATATATAAAGTAACGAAAAAAGAATTAAATATAAACAACATAATTGATTAAAAATTGAAGTAATATACCACAAAAATATAAGAAAAAACAGTGAAAAAAATTTAGGTAAAAATTTTAAAAAATAAAAATAGTAAAAATATAAATAAATAATTGAAAAATAAAATAATTTGTAGTATAAAAAAATAATTAAGTAATAAATAAACAATAAATAAATAAAAAAAACTGTTCATAATATATAACATATGTAAATATATATACATTCATATTATATGGTATGCTTTCATATACTATGTAACTAAAGCTATAAATATACATAATATATACATACAATAACATATCCACATGTATATGAGCACACACACACATATGAATATATATATATATATATATTAGGGATGGTTTTTCAAATCCGGCCGGGGCCGGACTTAGCCGGATTTAAAATTGCAAGCCCGGCTGGGACCGGATTTTAGTTACTATTTTACATACGTTAGAAAAAATACTCACATTTACAGTTATCTACATGTTGAACATCAAAAAATAACACCAAGCAAATAGTTAATTAATTCAAATATATGAATAAGCTGTGTGATACGCCAAATTCTGTACACAAAGATCAGCTTAATTTATGCATAACCCATGTTATAGCATAAAGAAAATTGTCCAGCTCATCTCACAATTAGTGATGTTAATATTATGTGTCATGTATGTTATTTTACACAAAGATCAGCTTATAATGTATGCATAATCCATGTTATAGCACAAAGAAAATTGTCCAGCTCACCTCGCAATTAGTGATGTTGTTATTATGTGTCATGTATGCTTAGCTTTTAACTTATTGACATAAAATTAATTGAATTCAATGAAATTTTTTTTTCTGTTTATAACATTTTCAAATGTCGATAGACGCTTAAATCCGGCCCTAAATCCGGCTGGGGCCGGATTTGAAAAAAAACCGGATATTGGCCGGGGCCGAACTTCGGTGCATCCCTAATATATATATATATATATATATATATATATATATATATATATATATTCTATAAATTCTACCGAATGTTTGGCGTTAATATGTTAGTAGATCGTTTTTTCGATTTTTCTCACTAAAGTTTTTTGGTGAACGTTTAGTTTATTAAAATTCAAAATAAACTTATTTTTCGAATTCATGCTGCAAATAAGGCCATATTTCGATTCCGAATGAATCATCATCAGTGCTCCTTGCTGTATATATATGGAAATATTGACTTTGTCAATATTGACTTCGACGTTGTAAAAATTAACTTTGGTGTTGTAAAGTTGAACTTTGATGCGAATTAGGTGTCAGGTTTCTTTATTGGCTGGTCATCTTCTTTGATCTCCTTTTCTTCATCGATAGCATCATATTCTTCTTTGTCACTATTTACGATGCTAGTTTTTATTACTTCTTTGTTTTCGTTGTTGGTTATTGATGATATGTTTAAGAATAGCTTCATCTACCTTGTATGCAGTTGACATGTGATTTATATAATACAAGATGATGTCGTTATCTTGATTGTTGGTACTAGGAAAGGCAAATTACTACACAGCAATAACCTTCCTAGTACCAACAATCAAGATAACGTCATCAATAAAAATGTCACACCAACCAACCCAAATAGTAAAGTTAAACTCCGAATTTATTACAACAATAAAAAGACGTCTCACCTAATACTGAAAAACAACTGCAGTCCTGGAGATAACTCTGAGTTTAAGCGTAATCACGTAATTTATGAATTAAATTGCCCCTTTGACGGTTGTGCACGTCAACATGACTCATATATAGGGATTACTACTCACTCACTGACTAGAAGGCTTACGATGCATAAACAGAGTGGTGCTATCAAATCTCATTTGGACTCAACACACTCAATCACAATTAGCCGTGAAATCCTCGACAGCAACCCCAAAGTAATATAGCAGAACACCAACTACACGCATCTTAAAATTGCAGAAGCAGTCCTAATTGACATCAATAAACCAAAAATAAATATACAACAAAAAATGACAACCTCACTTCCAACCCGGCGCTTAACCAACAACGAAAACAAAGAAGTAATAAAAACTAGCATCGTAAATAGTGACAAAGAAGAATATGATGCTATCGATGAAGAAAAGGAGACCAAAGAAGTTTCCTCACACCAAATTCGCATCAAAATTCAACTTTACAACACCAAAGTTAATTTTTACAAAGTCAAAGTTCATCTTGACAAAGTCAATACTTCCATATATATACAGCAAGGAGAAAAATTGAAAAAACAAACTACAAACATATTAACATGTTCTGCTGTTTATGAAATATTGACTTTGTCAAAATGAATTTAGATGGAGATTGACTTTGTCTTAGTGAATTTAGATGGAAATTAGGTGTCAGATTTCTTTATTCGTTGGTTTCATTTTCTTCATCGAGAGCATCATAGTCTTTTATGTCCTTATTTACAATGCTAGTTTTCATTATTTTTTTGTTTATATATATATATATATATATATATATATATATAGTGAGCAACGCCTACTACATCTTAATCGGGAGTTAGATAATAAACGACATATTGTGAACGATATTACAACTAATTTAAACAATTTGAATCAAAATTTTAACAACCTTCAAATAACCAATGATGATAAAATACCTATTGAAACATGGTTACAACAAACAGCAACTTCACAACGACACCGCGTCAAACTTCGTACCAACAATAAACTTATAAACCTTTTAAAAGCAAGCAACAAAGATAATAACCGTTTCATCAACCTTAGTACCCATAATCTAACTCAACAACAAATAGATTTTCTAAACTTGGGCCTAAATTGCCACTACATCAACAAACCGCGAAATATTGACAAACAGATAGAGGTAGAAAAACTAATGGAAAATATTTTACAGTTACAACAAAAACACAAAATAATTGTCAACCCATCAATTGCTATACATCTTCAATCCGAATCGAAAAAACAACGTGGTGTGTTTAACAGCAAAATTTTAACAAACAGCATGAAAGTAGCTGCTAAAGAGATTAGAAATAATAAAGACATAATAGTTCGTCGTGCTGATAAATCCTCAATGTACGTCATTTTAAATAAAACCAGACTATCTTGATAAA
>NW_008705459.1:1418037-1495389 GCF_000326865.2 Helobdella robusta | reverse complement strand
CATTCATCAATCGCGCATTTACACACTCGACAACAGTTGAACATGCTCAATCGGAAATCAAACGTGTCACTAAATTACTTGTTAACAATAACTACGACCTAAATCAGATTGAAAAAGTCATTATTCAGGTTAACAATAAATTCAATAACAACAACAATAACAACAATGATAGATACAACAACATCAACGGCATCTGTAATAACCCTGAAAATAATAGCAACGAAAATAACAATGTCGACACCCATAACAACAACACTAATAATGACAATAATAACAACAAAAAGAAGGATATTATACTGTACTACCGTAATTTCATGTCTTCCTCTTATAAAATCGATGAATTGATAATGAAGAATATAATAAAAAACAATATAATTCCTACAGATCCTAATGATAAAATCAAACTAAGGATTTTTTATAAAAACACTAAAACATCAAACCTCATCTTAATAAATAATTGCACACCACGTGTTGAATCACAACTGAAACGTAGTCATGTCATATATAAATTTTCCTGTCCAGTTGACGATTGTATGCGTCTAAAATCATCATATATCGGCATGACTACCACGGATTTATCACGGAGATTGACGATGCATAAGAGAGAAGGTGCCATTAAAACCCATCTCCTTGACAAACACAACACAACAATCTAAGATTAACTTTGACGTTGTAAAAATTAACTTTGGTGTTGTAAAAAAAGATCCCACTCCTCAACTAAAAACTAAACTAAACACAATAATCAAGAAGAAAGGCGACCAGCCAATTAAGAAACCTGACACCTAATTTGCATCAAAGTTCAATTTTACAACACCAAAATTAATTTTTACACGTCAAAGTTAATCTTGACAAAGTCAATATTTCCCTATATATACAGCAAGGAGCACTGACGATGATTCATTCGGAATCGAAATATGGCCGTATTTGCAGCATGAATTCGAAAAATAAGTTTATTTTGAATTTTAATAAACTAAACGTTCACCGAAAAACTTTAGTGAGGAAAATCGAAAAAACGAACTACAAACATTTTAACGGCAAACATTCGGTAGAATTTATAGAAAAATTAGTGAGGAAAATCGAAAAAACGAACTACAAACATATTAACGCCAAACCTTCGGTAGGAATTATAGAATATTGTAATATATATATATATATATATATATATATATATACATATATATATATATATATATATATATATATATATACATATATATATATATATATACACATATATAAATACACATATTTACTTACATAAATTTATATGACGAGAAAGAAGAGAATTAAGATTAAATGAAAAGTTACCAAATGGGTTAAAATACTACAACATGTAAACAGTTTGATAACAGTTTGGGTTTGCAAAATCAACTGTTCTGCAGTTGTTAAAATTCATGAATGAATGGTCTAGGGTTGTGGATAAAGGTTATGGGATTAATGCAGTATATACTGATTTTGAAAAGGCATCTGATAGAGTGTCACATAGTAAATTAATGGTTAAGTTGAACAAATGTGGGTTGAATGACAAATTGGTTGCTTGGGTTTATAATTATTTGAATGGAAGAACATTTCGTGTGAGAGTGAATGATGGTATGTCAAGATATTGTGAGGTAAAGAGTGGAGTTCCACAGGGTAGTGTGCTTGGGCCAATTTTGTTTTTAATGTATGTTAATGATTTATTTGATTTGTTTCAGGACGTAAATGGTGTTGCGATGTATATGTATGCAGATGATGCAAAGTTGTTTAAAATTATGAACTCAGATAGGGATAGTGTGGTATTGCAGAGGGGATTGAATGATTTGAATGAGTGGTGTGTGCAGAATGATGTGAAATTGAATAAAGAAAAATGTGTTGTGATGAAGTTTGGTTGTTCTGAATCAGATAATAATTATGATTATAAAATAAGCTCGCACCCATTACTTTTATTTGATAAAATTAAAGATTTGGGTGTTATTTTTGATACATCTTTGAAATTTATTGAGCACATACATTGCAATGTTAAGAAGGCATTTTCATTGTTGGGTTTAATAAACAGAAATTTTAAAGATATTGATAAAAATGTTTTTATGTTATTATATAAATCCTTAGTTAGATCTCAGCTGGAGTACGCAGCAAGTGTGTGGTCACCATGGACAATACGTGAAACAGAAGCGATCGAAAAGGTTCAGAAAAGGGCAACAAAGATGATCAAGGACTGTGAGGGAATGAAATATGAGGACTGATTAAGATTTTTACAACTGCCGACACTAAAATACAGACGAATAAGAGGTGATTTGATAACGATGTTTAACATGTTGAATGAAAAGGACCAACGAAGCTTGCCGGAAATATTGAGAGCCACCAGACGAACAAGAGGACATGAGATGAGGCTAACAGCACTGACATTCCATACGAACTTAAGAAAAAATTATTTTGTTAATAGAACTATTAATATTTGGAATAATTTGAATAATGATGTTGTTAATTGCAGTGATTTGAATGAGTTTAAAAAAAAGTTGGATGATTTTCTTATGAATGCTAAATTTAAATACGATTGGAGAGCGGAGTTAAAGGATGACTATTCGTGAATGCTGTTTATAGATTATGGATGATGGTATAAATGTTTGATTTGACATGATTGTCTTTAAGAGAGGACAATATATATAAATGGTTGAAATTGGAATTTTTATTAAGAAATGTTTGCATACATACATATGAAGTATCGGTAGTTTATGTTATTCTCTTATATTTTTGTTTATAATTTTTTTGTTTGATCTTTATGTATGAACAGAAAATATTAACATATATTCATGTACATTGTTTATGTGTTAAAATTTTATAGTTAATTTTGTGTGGCGGGCATAGGGACATTTTGTCTTCGCCCATGTTTTTTCTCATAATAATAATTATGTAAATAATGTGTGAAAAGAATGTATCAACTAGTGTATGCAACGAACTAATGAATGATTAAAAAAAATAAACTTAGTAATATATAAACATAGTAGAAATAATGTTGCATACCTGTAAATAAGTTAAATGGAGAGGAGTAATGGGATGCGTTAAGAAATGAAATGACTAAACGTAATGAGGCAGGTGAAAATTATAAACATAAATTATATAATATTGTGATTAAAGTTAACATGTTAATATAAAAAAAAATGTGTGCGTGTTGGTAGGATGAATAGAGGAGAGGATTATAATAGAAAAAATGAACTGATTTAGTGATGCAGGAAGGGGAGAGGAAAGTTATTATACGTTATAAATAATATCAAAAGTATAAAAAAATTATAAACAATATAGTGTCAAAAGTTGGTAAATTAATATTGAAATATTGCGTGTGTGCTGGTAAGAACTATAAATATAAATATTGTGAATAAGGCAAATAATGAATTGTAATAGAGTGAGTTTAAAGATATTGTAAAACAGAATGGAAAATACAGATTGTTATAGATTGTAGTTAATTAGGAAGTAGGGAATATAACAATTGTAGTATGATGGGAGATACACAGGAATAGAAATAAAGCAGAAATGTAAGTTAAGTGAAATAAATGGAAGTTAGGTAGAAAAAATAATAATTTATAATAATTAATATAATAAAACTAGATAAGGGGGATGGGCCATTACTGTCAAGCTGTTTGTGGTGATTGATTTGAGGTGTCTATGCATAAATGTTTTATTCTGATATGTAAGACTAACTAGCAATTGATGGGGCTACAATCATTACAGGTTCTGCTATACTTTATGTTATTGGGTCACGCAAAGAAAGGTTATTTAATGCCCCATCATGCAAACAATAGGAATTAAATTTTTGCAGCAGAACAGATATATATTTTTCAATGTAGTTTTTATCTAAATGGTTTCCTGATATTAAAATAGTTTTATTAATAAGTTCTTTTAAAAAAAGATAGGTATTTTTGTCGGTTGGTCCAAAGGTATGCATATTGGTTGAAAAATTTTAGAGTAATTGAGAGTAGCATACGTAGACATTTTTGGTCGTATGCTTTTAAGGCCGCGGTGAAAGAGATATATCTTTCGGCCATCCCAGGCCAGCGAACGTTCTACTGGCCATGGAAAAATTGTGTGTCCATCAGGTTTAGGATCAACCTTTGCTCTGCAGAGGCAAACATACCATGTACTAACTAGCAAACCTAACTTCAATCCCAAACCACAAAAGATGGCTGGCACCATCCTAGCCACGCTGACCCAAGCTTGCTTTTAACTCCCAAAACCCTAGCTTTGTCCAGCGTCGAACTATTTAGGTTGCAAACCTTTTCAACTGAGGTCGTGAGGTAAGGTTCATGCCAGCTATATTGCGAACTTGATTGCAAATCAGCAACGTCTCCGTGTTTGGCACGCCAACTGTCAAAATCTTATCATTGGGCAACATTGACTCTTGTAGGGAAACGTAGTTGTGTTTGTGTTGGCGTATGTTGTGCGGACTGACTTTGATCGGTAATAGTAAAGGGTGGATGACATGATGGCAATTGGAGCTTATTTTCTTAAAAAGACGGACGTATTTGTTGCTAGGTGACAAAGCCTGACCACAACGTAGCAGCATATTTTATGCGAAAAATTGTGAGGGACTCGTGACATCAAATAATTTAATGCCCTTGAGTCCATAGGAGCGTAATGTTTTGAGAGCGTGCAGTGTCTGTAGGTCTTTCTTGATATGGTTGATGTTGGGAGTGATGTTGAGCGTTGAGGTAAAAGTGATGCCTAGAATTTTAAGCTGGTCAGTGCGAACGATTGAAGGATGTTCTGTAGGTTGAATATTTTTTTGTGTGATTGTTGTGAATGATGGCACTGTTTGGACCAGGTGAAGAGTGAGTCCAACTCAGATTGTATAGTGTTTGTGTTTGAAGAAGGGATAATGAGGTATGTATCATCAGCATATTTTACGATTTTGTTCCAGTTGTGTTGTGGCTGCGGGATGGTTGCGTTGATGATGAAGGCAGAGGGACCAATAACAGAACTTTGAATAACACTGGAGTTAATTGTTAAAATTGTTGGGTGTTTAAAGTTAAAGTATGTAGAGTGTTTTCTATCAAGTAGGAAAGCAATTAAGAGATCGTAAACGTTACCAGGTAGAGGAAGAAAGGCTAGATTAAAAGCAAGTAAGTAATGACTAAGAGCATCGAAAGCTCTTGAGAAATCAAAAGCGATAAGAGGAACAGACTCATTATTTTTTAGTAGGGAAGTATTTGTAGATGTAAGAAAAATGATATCAGCTGTAGAGGACCCATTAGCCATTAGGTCGGAAGGCGAATTGGTCCTGTGGTTTGACAGATAGATAATTGAGACACGGATTGAGGCATGATTTGACAATATACTTTTCTAAGTAATGGATATTGGGTTTAATCTTTCTCATAAAAAAAATATTTGTAAAAATTAAGTCCTTTCTAAGAAGATAATTTGATTACTATTCATTTTTTGTTTTTTCTTAAGTCCCTTTATTATTAGTTTGTTGTTGATTTTCAAGATAATGCAAGCATCATGTGTGAAAAAAAATATTTTATTTACGATTATATCGAGCAATAAGGTTAAAGAAAGTCAAGAAATCGCCGAGATTTCAATTCGCTGTTATTGGCTATTTTGGAAAATGTTAAAAAAACACATATTTAATATAATGGCTTAACATTTTGAGTTTTGGAAAATATATTCATGTTCTGTTGTTAGAAATTTGATGCACGTTGTATGTTGCAACGGAATCGTTCAGTGGAAATATCATGAAAGTAAATAATTTTGATGAAATCTAAAAAATCATATTCAATCAATCTTCGTTTTGCGTCCAGAGACCCGGTTTCCCGAGGTAGGACATTGTTTTCTTTGCCATCAACTTTTTGCGCCAAATTAGACGATCAGTTGTATCCATTTCATTTAAATTTAGAGCTTTCATGTCTTGCTCGATTGTTTGCGACCAGGACTTCTTTGGACGGCCTTTGCGACGTGTGCCAGGTACTTCAACATCTGCAAGAGAAGTTATGGCACTGTTTCCACTTCGTTTGACATGACCAAACCACTTCAGACGGTGTTGCCGGCATTCGTCCTTTATATCATCTAAACCAGCACGACGCAGGATTTCGGTAGATTTGATGTGGTCCTTCAGACTAATTCGTTGCATCCATCGGAGCATTTTCATGTCGGTTCGTTGAAGTTGTTGTTCCAGTTTGGTTGTCATTGGCCATGTTTCTGCACCATATAACAACACCGGACGTATCACAGATTTATAAAGTCTTGATCGTAGTGGTAGTGGGATGTCACGCCACATCAATATAAAGGCAAGGAGATGCCATTTATTCCAGGCTGCACGTATGCGTGCTCGAACGGCAGCTTCAGCTGTTCCAGTACAATCCAGAACATCCCCTAGATATTGAAACGAAGTGACTTTCTCTATTTTAATGGCTTCAAAAACAGTGCTATTTCGAATTTGTTGTTGTGCAAGCAGGACAAACAAAATTGGACACTTTAGATAAAGAATCAATTATTTTTGAACAACGTTTGAGACACCACTGGTTACACTGCTGACACTTGATTGAATTGTTACCTACACCAGCTTTACAAACTGAACAGGGCCATCGTCCAGTAGCTGTGGATTGGATGGGTTCACCAGTGTTCATTGCTTTGGTTATGCTGATGTTGACTTTGAATCCATGATCGGCGAGTCTGGTGTTCCAATCTTCAAACATCTGTGCTGCATTCTGCTCAGACGTGGTTGTTAAAACGATATCATCAGCATATGCTAGATTCCAAATGTGCGTATCGGTTTTGTGATTTCTTCCATCACAGTTATAAATAACAGTGGACTGAGAATTATTGAATTATTTTAAAAATTGAAGTATATTTTTAAATTTAACTATTAAAAACTAATATGAAAATTAAAAATATCAAATGTCAACAGATTAAACAACATTTGATTCACAAATTAAAATTTTTTTTCATAGATTCATACAAAAATAATAATTCAATTTTAAATCTAAAAACAACGTTCCAGTAAATAAATTTGATTAGTTTTCAAGTTATATCATTAGTAATGTACCTTAATTTTTGAAAAGCTTTCAAAAATGTGTATAATTTATACGTATATCTGCCGTTGAATTGAGAATAAGCAAAATTATTGAAACTTTGTGGTTGGAGGCAGGTACATGTGAGTGTATGTGTTGGACATGTTGCCAAAGGTGAATCCATAAACTTGGCGAGGGTAATATCTTTGTTTGATTGCAAGATTTTTTTGCAAGTTATTTCCATGTTTGAGCCAAGTAAATGGTATTCTAACAGGTATTTTCACAAGGTATGGAACTTTAACAATCGGTCTGGGGGGCAGGTTCTAAAATAGATAAAATTAGAAGAAAATAAATTTTTATCAATATTTTAATTAGTGGCGTAAGTAACCTTTGGGGTTAAATAACAAATTTTGTTAAGGTTAGGATAAAACTAAACAAAATCTCAATATTAAGGAATAGAAATGTAAACTGAACACTATTTCAGCCCTCCACACAAATAAAATTATGGTAAATTTTGCACAAAACCACATCAAACGTTTTTCATCAAATGTTTTGTAACAATTTTTTCAATTTATACCTTTTTTATAGGAGCCTATGGCAAATAAAATTGCCGACAAAAGTAACTCGTAATGAGTGAGCATTTAATAAAATTATGTAATTTCCATTTACTTTTATTGCATTAATGTGTCGACTAAATAATAATAAAAGTTGTTACACATTTTTGATTTCCAATAAAAAAATTTGGCGTTGGAAAATAAAATCTAAAACGCAGCTTTAACTGAAAAAAATTTGTAGAATAAAAGTTAGATAAATTTACACTCGCCATGAATTGAATATCAAAAAATCTAAAACTGCGTTGCCAGTTCATAAATGCTACGAAACAAAACAATTCATGCTGATAGAGAGAGGCAAACAAATTTTTCAACGTAGAAGCACAAAAATTACCTTCGTTGTGAGCGGTTGGCTGTTTTGTGCCTCAAAAACTTCATAAACAGTGAAAGTGCTGTCAATGTATTGATATTGAGCTTCGGGATCGTTCTTAGATTTGTACCAAGACAAGAAGATGAGAACGAATTGAAGGACTGCCAGTGACAGCACGATGACCGGTAGGATGAACTTTGCGACGTTTCCACTACTTGCGCAATAGTAGGACTGCAAAGTTTTAAATAACCACAAAGTGAGTCTTATTACGAATACCGATTAATTTCTATTTAAAAATGTTATTTAAAGATTAAAAAAAGTATCTAAAATAATGAAATTAATTGAGGTATTAACCAGAATAGAATCGGTGATTCCAACTGCGAAACAAATCGGCAGAGAGAAGATGATTGAAACAAAGGCAAATATTTTGTAGACATCCAGCTGAAGTGTTGAAATATAATGTGTTAAACTATATTTATTCAACCCTTTGAGATTCAGTCAAGTATTCAATAAAAAATATATAAACAAAAAGCACAGCAATGTGCTACAACAATGTGGCTCATTCAAATACTGATAAATTTGTAGTTACATGTTTGTTTACTGCGAATGTTTAAGCGTCTGCTTTGTTGTTAAAGCTGATTGTTGACAACTCAAATTTTATTAAATTTGCATTAATCCGTATTTATTATAAGGTATGAACATTTTAGTTCAACGTCTTCACAGAAACACTACTAAGTGTTTTCAACTTATCAAATTAAAATCTTCTTTCCTTATGAAGACTTGACGATTGACAACATAATTTTATTCGTTACAGTTTCCCACAATGCTGTTGATTTGCTACTCAGTTGTTTACAATTTTTCAACAAAATATAATTCGGATAAATGAAAATATTTTAAGCCTGATATCTCTGAAGTTGAAAAAGCTCGTTTTAAAGTTTATTTTATCGAACACGAAGAATAAAATAACTCTTAAATTTGATGTATCAAATAACATTTACTTTGTAAAAAATATTCAAAAATATAGAGTAATAAAAAACGTGGGATGTGATTTTTCAGTCGGTCCAAATCTAAAACCGAGCACTCAAACACATTTATTGATCTATTTTAAAATTTTCCTAATTTAGTTTACTTTAATGAAATTATATCCACAACGGGGTTAAAGCACTGCTCGATGCGATGTCACATAAGAAGATGAGAGTAACAAAATAAGTTGACGTAAACCTTTACACATACCGCATTTCTGTCGTTGTTTTGAGAGCTTTGTAGTTCAGTGGGTAGGCCTGGATTGAATTCTGCCGTCATTCCTTTCTTTCTTGGTCTTTTACTTCTGTAAAATGCTAATCCCGCTACAAATGGCTGTGTGCGTGTGTGTGTGTTTAAATAATTAATAATCAAATAAAATTGTTTAAAAATTAACAGGTTATAAATTAATGTGAGCCATGAATAAATAATTTCGTTTGTGCATGCGTAAATAAAACGCGTCGAAATTATTTTATTTAGTTTAAGAGTATTAAATTTTATTATAGGTCAAAATTCTAAATAAATTTCACAAATATTATTAGCTAAAAAATCTTATATAGTCTCAATATCTTAAACATTGACCGAAAATGTTTCACACAAATACGGACATGTATACATTTAAAAAGTTGTAGTTTGTTATATTCCACTATCATCCAGTTATCTTCAGAGATGTTACAAAACGAATCTTGTTATCTGCAAAGTGCACAAGCAATAGAAACGCCCATTTGTTAGAAAGTTTTAAGGGATGGGAGAGAATTATATATTATTGTATGTAACGAAACATCAAAATTCGATTAGTACATTGAATCCTGGTACTTGTTTATGAGAAATGATGATGTTTCTCTATTTTACAGTGATTAGCAAAAAGCGCCACGCTTTCTCCATAATCAGCATTTATGTTAAAGCAGTTTAAGAAAATTAACTGGAAAAATGGATCATGTTATTCATAGAAGATTAAGATTAAAAGCCAAAGTTAAAAAAAACTAACTGGAATAGCTGTCCACATTCCGACGCTAATCCACATCCAGTTCAATATGATCATGGATGCAGAACTCGGACCCAAAGTTTGAGAGAAAATGTTTGCTGGAGAGTTGAGGCAGCCCCACGAATTTGAAGCAAGTGCCAATGCAGAATATATTATGTTGACAACGCCTGCCAGACTAATGGAGCATGCTACCAACGCTATTATTAGACCAAGAAGACGACCGTGCATTAATGATTTTTTGTAGGAGTTCACTGATATAATTCAAAATATTACTATTGGATTGTTTCTAATTGGAGAATATCGTTAAAGCTTGAGTGAGTTAATGAAATTTAATTTCAAGTAATAATTTAATAAAACTTCAAAATGTTGTCAAATAAAATTGTAAAAGCAGAACAAATTTGATAACGTTATTTATTTAATTGTTTTAATGAACTTTTGAGTTAGTTGATCTCTGAGTATACTTACGTGCATTTGTCATCAGGTTGTCATTCAGAGACCCGTAAGATTCATTAGTGTTGAGTAAATTTGTTTTAGTATGGGGAGCGTTATTGAACATCCCGTTTAGGAGAGAATTTGAATCTTGTCCAGTTGTGCCGGTCATGCTGCTTTGAAAGATTGTGGGACCTTGTGCTGGATTTTGCATCTTGAGCTTCTGATCTACCTATTGCTAATAAATAATAATTTTGGCTGGCTATCTGCTAAACTTTAAATCATGATTTTTAAAGTTAAAATATTCGTCGTGTGATTTCATTAATAATTAATTCGAAATGATAATAGTTTTAAAATGTTTATTAAGGTTTTTTGGTAGTTAAATATATGACATAAATTTCATCACAAAACAATTCAGCAAATAAATTGTAAAAATAGTTAGTTGAGAAATAGCATCATCAAATAATCAACGAAAATATTAACTAGTCTCAATGAATTTAACAACATACAAGACACAAAATTTCGAAGTAACTCAACTATAAAACAGAGTTGCCATTGTTCAACATGCACTTTGTTAAGACTTGCTTGCTGTTCATTGAACAACATGCCACTGCATGACAGTGAAAGGTTATTTATGAGTGCGTGATTTTACTCATTTGATGTATGTATGTATTTTATAAATAGAGTTATATGAAGTATGTATTTTATAAATAGAGTTATATGAAATATGTGAACCAAAAAATATATAGAATACATTTTAATACAAATTGAATAATATTTATAATATACCATATACAGCATATACAATTATATACTGTCATTTAATATTATAATATTTAAAACTCTATATATACTTGAAATACACGTAAATGACAATTAACTGATAAAAATTTTTTTATCAGTTAATTGTCATATATATATATATATATATATATGACAATTGTCATATATATATATATATATATATATATATGTGTGTGTGTGTGTGTGTGTGTGTGTGTGTGTGTGTGTGTGTGTGTGTGTGTGTACACGTATATATATATATGCAGATTTCATTGAATATTTTTGCCCACTTCGCGTTAATTAACTTTTAAAAATACACTCAACGATATGGACGTCTAATTTTATAATTAAGAACAACATTCGACCATCAAATAAACTAGAGAAGACAAACCTCGTGTACCGATTCAATTGCCCTATGCCACACAAAGTTGGGGAGAATTACATCGGTCACACAAGAACTACTCTCTCTAGAAGACTCACCATGCATACACAAGACGGCGCTATTAAAGAACATATTGAACAAGTACATCGTTTGCCTCTTAGTAGAGCAATGCTGGATCCAAACACAACTGTGCTTGATTTTGAACGTAATCCAATCCGTCTAAAAATTAAAGAGGCCCTTCATATCAATAAACTTCAACCTTCACTGAATAAACAGCTCAGCTGTTTTGACCACACTCTTCAACTATTTTCGCAATACCGCGACCTCACACCCACTGTCGTTTTCGATGAAGATCCAGGTCGTCAATGCACACAACAACAATACGAGTATTGTTCGACGTTGGATGCATTCAAACCGGCTAATGCGCAGTTTTTGACCCGACGTCCTGAAACAACAGTTGTTACGTCGCTGACCCCACTATTTAATATTAATACTGTTTTTACACATGTGTATACACATGTATCATGCATACTTTCATATTCATTAGATACTTTCCTACACATGTACAACACTTATATCCCCTTCATACAGCTGCATCACAGCTTTAACAAGTCTCTCATTCACTCTTTTCTTCCTCAACGCCCATTCAATGACCTTCTTCGGTACTCGATCAAAAGCCTTTTCTAGATCTACAAAACACATTTACAATCTTCGTTTCTTCTTTCTATAATTCTCCTGCAACATTCTCACTATGAACAACGCATCCACCGTTCCCCTACCAGGCATAAACCCACACAGCATTTCATTAACTGTCACCATATTTTTCAACCTTCTCTCAAGCACCCTCTCTACTACCTTCATTCCATGCTTTAGCAATTTTACACCCCTATATGACCCACAATCTCTCACATCTCTTTTGCCCTTATACAACGGCACTAACACACTGTCGCCAATCATCAGGTATACCCTCATCATCAAACATACTGTTAGCAATTCTCATCATAACTTCAATTCCTATCACCCCACTCGCCTTTATATGTTCCGCCGCCACTTCCAAAACCCCTGTCGCCTTACCTAGTTTCATTACTCTAACTGCTTTCTCTACTTCCTCCATCGTCACCTTCTCTATGGGTCCGTGTGTGAAATTCAAAACAAAAATTTCGCAAATATTAAATCAAGGGAAGAAGACAAAGTTTTGGATTTTGATTCAGAAAAACAAAAATTGTATACTACACCAATCACCATGAGAGAAATGATGTTTGAAATAATTAATAGCAATGAATCAACTCCTGGCCCAGATCAGATTACCTATAAGATGTTAAAAAGCCTTCCTCAAAAAGCACTATCAATACTTTTTAGAGTTTACAGTTACATATGGATTAACGCAAAAGTTTCAGATATTTGGTGTCAGGCAATAGTCGTGCCCATAAACAAACCAAAAAAAGTCAAAACTCATCCAAATAACTACAAACCAATTTCATTAATTTGTTGTACCTGTAGATCATGAAGAAAATAGTTAGTAAGAGACTAAAATGTTTTCTCGAAAAGCATCAAATTTTGTCTAAATATCAATGTGGAGGTATCAAGGGAAAATCTACGTTAGATCATTTGATATCACTGAAAACTCACATAAGACAAGCTTTAACACAGAGTGAACAAGTAATGACTCTGTTCTTGGACATTGAAAAGGCCTATGACACAGCTTGGAAATATGGTATCCTAAAAAATTATATGAATCCGGATTAAGAGGACGTCTTCCCAAATTCATTCAAAGTTTTTTATCAAACCGGTCATTTGAAGTCAAGGTCAATGATGTCCTTTCAGAAACGATGCGTCCAGAGTTGGGCATCCCTCAAGGCAGTATTTTGTCACTAAAGTTATTCTGTCTTAGCTTAGATAGCATCACCAAAATAATTCCTAAAAACACGATGATCTGCCTTTATATGGATGATGTCAAAATCACTTTTAAAAATAAAGACATGATAAAAATACAGAATGAAATGAACAAAACGCTAAAATCCATTGAAAATTTGGCATTGGAAAATGGAATAAAATTTTTTGAATCAAAGTCTAGAGCTATACTTTTCTCAAGAAAACAAAAGAGGATTTTTCCAAAGTTAAATTTTCAAGAAAATAAATTTGAGTTCTCACAAGAATACAAATATTTAGGAATAATTTTTGACTCAAAATTAAATTTCATTCTCCATATTTTGGAAACAAAAAGAAAATGCCTAAAATCACTCAATTTAATCAAAGTGTTATCCCAAAATAAATGGCGAACAGACCAAAAGCATCTGATATCAATTTTCCAAGCAACTATACGAGCAGTATTGGATTATGGTTCTCTAATATATGGCTCTATTTAACAAACGACCTTATTGTTGAAAATTGGCAGCAGGAGTGGAATAAAACATCAAATTTCTTAAAATTAAGTATGCCGTCAGTAAATAACAAAAAGCTCAAAAATAGTTATTTAAATCGTCATTTTCAGTCTGTTATCAATAGATTAAAAATAGAACATTCAGCAATCACACATTCCTGGATCCTCAACAAAACAAAGCCACCTTATTGTGAAGCCTGCGACAAAAAACTGTCTATTCAGCATATATTAACTGAATGTGAAAAATATGATCAGATCAGAAAGAAACTCGGGGTTCCATCAAATGTAGAATTGCTCTTCCAGAATAGAAGCCAGGAAGTCTTAATTTCATTTGTGGAGGAGATAGATTTGATCAACAGAATTTAAAGTTTTCTAGATGTCACAACAAAATAATCAGTTTCTAATGATCAATAGCGTTAAAATAGCCGCATCGTGCTGAAACGCCGTTAAGCTGCAAAAAAAATAATAATTTTAGAAAATTTTGTAAAATTTGAATAAAAAATATAAGTAGTTAACAAAAAACTGTACATGTATTTTGTGCATGTCCATTTCCGTATTCAATTTTTCAACATATTCATCGTTAAAAACATCGTTAAAAATGTAATATTTGTAATCTATAGTTTACAATATACATAAAGGGCATTTATTGATACAAATTAAATAGCAAAATTACACAAAAAGTTTATTTCAAATTTAGACTGCTGAAAGAAATTGTAGAAATGCATAAATTTCTAGTAACGGTACGTGGTAGTTTTCTATATTTAAAAAGAATTTATTATTAAATAATTGTTTATGAATAAATAATTTGCACCCTATAACTTGGTTGAGAGAGTGTTGTGAGGCGAGTTTTCATTTTTAAGCACTTGGTCATAATTAAAATCATTTTTGTACTCTTCATTTCCATTCAATTTGGCGTTTAAATATCTCTCCCAACATCGTTTGAGCAACAAGTAGACCAGCTCTACAATCTCCACTGCACTCGCCACAGTTATTCCCAGCCAGAGGGACAACATCCCTCCCACTGTCCCTACCATCATGTCACTTGTGTATACGGGCTTGTCCATCTGGAAATAAGGAAAGTTTTGCTTGATCAAGAATTTTATTTCCAGTAGGGATTCACTTATTTGAGTGAAGTTAGAAAAAGATGTGTTTACATAGCTGCTGTTGAAAAATTGGTTGTAATAATTGAAGTAGTTAATGAATCGTGTTTTCACTCTTTGGTGATTTATACAGCCTCTTTTGATGAAATATTTTTCAAATAAATCCAGTTGCACAGAAGGTTGTGGCCAGGCTACAGAGGTCAGATAGAATTGGTACATAGTTTCCTCGCAAGGTATTAAACATTTTTTTACGCAACTCTTTTCATTTGTTTCTGCAAAATCTGCAAATTATTGATCAAAAATTTTAATAATTCAAAACGTGATTTTAATTAAAAATACCGCTTAACGTCCAAGTGAAAGAATTGCACAGACAAATGACGGAATCCGCAATCAAATCATCCAGCGTAGATTCGTTATTTTGCGAATGTAAAAAGTAAGTGAAATTTCCACAGAGCGGGATATCATCCATTTCCTTGTCTGGCACACTTAAAAGATGCGTATTGCAATCGCATAAATTTTTCATATTATCTTGCTGACAGTATTCTGTACACAAGTCATGTGTGTATGTTTCAGATGAATTTGATAGCATTTTCTCATCTGTGCAATCTAACCTGCAATTATGATTAATTTTAAAAATTATATTAGTTATAAATTGAATAGACAAGATGTAGTGATTTCAAATTCTTCCAAACTTGTTGTACGGAACTTTCAAACGTTTTCTTTCAGTTTGAATGATTTCCACGACGTTTTCAGTCCCAGGAGCCACATTGAATCCACGCTTAAGATCAGGAGAGGTTCCAGGACTGTGCACACTCACCTGTACTCCTCTTGATTGAGAACTTGTAAATGATGATTTGTACGGGATTTTCATAAGATTAACCGGACCCACGTTTAATAACAAATCCAGTCCTCTAATCGATTTTGAATAGGATTTTTTTAATGCGCCGGTCTTCAACGTGTAGCATGTATAATAATTTGCATTCCAACGTCTTGTGAAATTGTCAACGGAGCACGCATCTTTCATTTCGAACCAGTTTGAGCCAAAAAACTTGCAGTCAACAATAAAGTTTGGACAATCAATCAATTCCGGTCTGTTTTTATTCAAATTCATAATATAACCCGACACCGACGCCATTTCGTTGAAAGCGTTATTCACAATTTTCATACTCCAACTCTCGTTGAAAGGCGGATCATTTCCAACAATTTCTAAGAATCGGTTTTTGACTGTTTTTAATTTTATCAAATATTCATTCAGTGAAAATTCTTCTGATTCGCCTGCGTTGAAAGGATCTAAATTGCATATCGTGATATCCGGAAAAAGAATATTTTGTCCAATCTGCGATGGCAAATTTGATATCGGAATTTAATCATAGTTAAATATTTATGCCTAATCAAATATTTTAAAAAATGACATGTAAAAATTTATTTTGGCAACCCTTTTTTAATGTTAAACGTAAAACTGAAATCTCTAAAGATACCACCATTCAATGATTTCTCAGCTGCATAAATAAAAATAATAAATTAACGCTACCAGCACCGCACTTTCAAAATTTATCGGCGTGTTTCAAACAACGTATAAACCTACGACTGCACACGCGCTAAATAACTTTCGGGCGTATCATACCGGATGTATTTGCTCACAAAACAGGTAAATGCAACCCAAAATTCGGCTCTTTAAACATTAATCCACCACGCCCCTTCAGTGAAAAAATTTTAATACAAACTTTTTCTCCATACTCCGTCGTAACAGGGTACGTGTAATAATCGTTCAACAGAATGCACAGACTGTAGATCATGTATGTTGTGGATCCAACCAGCAAAACCAGCCAAAGAAACCTGAGGAAGAGATCGTTCGATTTGAAATACTTTGATATTCCCCTCACTGAACTGTTCTCTCCGTACTTTATGATTTCTGATTTTATTACTTGGCTCATCTTTAACTCCAATGGATTTGTCATATGTTTTCTAAACGACAACTTGATTTTTTAACGAAATAATTTTGATAACATAATATTCATGTAGTTTATTTGTATTATATATTTACTTAACACTTAGCAAAAATTTATGAAAAACTCATGAAAATGTTTTTAGAATTAGAAATAAAAAGAGTGTTTTATTTTATTAAGGTACCTATATATGATATAGTTTAAGCTTATTCAAAATCAACTCATTCATATGCATTCAAAATTCTTAGAATTAAATAGAGAAAGAGAGAACAATGAGTAACGATTATAAAAAATAAAATATAAAATTACAATTTAAACTTGGAACAAAAAACGATAGTCTTTTCATTCGTTGTCTGAAAACGCAACTGAAATTCAACAACTTGCCAATTATAAAAGACATTTTGCAATGTGATGAAAAAATATCTACTTATATGACACCTGAGCTGAATACACAAAAAAGCAATACTCACGTACAGCTAACCAACTACAGTGCATGCACAAATAACCAACCAGCAACAATGCACCCATATACAACCAGCATCAATGTACGCACATTCAATGAACCACTCACATGCAACCAGCAAACAACAATGCACTCACGTACAACCAACCAGCAACAATGCACTCACATACAACCTGTAAACAAGAATGCACGCATATTCAACCAACCAACAATAATGCACAAACGCCCACTCCGAAAATTGAGCATACTGAAACTGAAAAATGACCGTCACCATTATAATCATTTTGTTGAAGGTATTTAAAACATTGATTTTTTATAGAATGTTATATATATATATATATATATATATATATATATATATATATATATATATATATATATATAGAGAGAGAGAGAGAGAGAGAGAGAGAGAGAGAGACTGCATTTTTCATATATATATTTACATAAAAGCTTTTTTTGGTAACCTTTACCATCACCAGTGTAAAAGAGTTTGCGATATTGTTATATGTAGTTCATCTGGTATTAATAGGATTTTTAACAAAGAAATTTTAAATTCCATTGTTTCTTTGTTTCTATCATTGTTACTTTTGATGTCATTACATCTATCATTTCATTTTAAATAGTTTTTCCACGGTAGTGATCAGAAATATTTCCACCCATCGAAGGTCCGATTCCAGACATCACTGTAAGAGGAGCTTACAGAAGCTCTGAGAGCTATGAAGGATGGAAAGGCAGCAGGGCCCTCTGGACTCACAAATGACATTATCAAAGAATCTGGTAATGCAGATATGCAAACGTTACTACAACTTTGCTGTGAAATCTGGAGAAATTGCTCAATGCCGACTGAATGGAACTATAGCATGACAGTCCCGCTATACAAAGGCAAAGGTGATCCATTGAACTGTTCATCATATCGGGGTATACGTCTGTTAGAACACTCCCAGAAAATTGTCGAAAAAATCATTGAGAAAAGATTAACGTCGTACATCACAATCGGAAATTATCAATTTGGTTTTCTAGCGGGGAAATCAACAATTGATGCAATTCACATCCTTCGGCAACTGCAAGAGAAGTACCTCGCAAAGCATCAACAACTATCACACATTTTTGTAGATCTTGAAAAAGCATTTGATCGAGTTCCCCGTAGAGCAATCGGGTAGAGTCTACGTAGACAACTCATTCCAGAATATCTTGTTCGACTTGTGATAGAAATGTATACGAATACTAAGACTCTCGTCAGCACATCGGTTGGAAACACAGATGCATTTGACATCGGCATTGGAGTTCACCAAAGCTCGATTCTCAGTCCACTGTTATTTATAACTGCGATGAAAGAAATCACAAAACCAATACGAACTGGTGACATTTGGAATCTTATATATGCTGATGATATCGTTTTAACAGCCACGTCTGAGCAGAATGCAGCACAGATGCTTGAAGATTGGAACACCAGACTCGCTGATCATGGATTCAAAGTCAACATCAGCAAAACCAAAGCAATGAACACTGGTAAACCCATCCAATCCACAGCTACTGGACAATGACACTGTTCAGTTTGTAAAGCTGGTGTAGGTAACAATTCAATCAAATGTCAGCAGTGTAACCAGTGGTGTCACAAACGTTGTTCAAAAATAATTGGTTCTTTATCTAAAGTGTCCAATTTTGTTTGTCCTGCTTGCATCAATCCACAACAAAAAATTCGATTTAGCACTGTTTTTGAAGCCATTAAAATAGAGAAAGTCACATCGTTTCAATATCTAGGGGATGTTCTGGATTGTACTGGGACAGCTGAAGCTGCCGTTCGAGCACGCATACGTGCAGCCTGAAATAAATGGCATCTCCTTGCTTCTATATTAATGCGGCGTGACATCCCACTACCACTACGATCAAGACTTTATAAATCTGTGATACGTCCGGTGTTGTTATATGGTGCAGAAACATGGCCAACAACTTCAACGAACCGACATGAAAATGCTCAGATAGATGCAACGAATTAGTCTGAAGGACCACATCAAATCTACCGAAATCCTGCGTCGTGCTAGTTTAGATGATATAAAAGACGAATGACAGCAACACCGTCTGCGGTGGTTTGGTCATGTCAAACGAAGTGGAAAGAGTGCCATAACTTCTCTTGCAGATGTTGAAGTACCTGGCACACGTCCCAAAGGCCGCCCAAAAAAGTCCTGGTCGCAAACAATCGAGCAAGACATGAAAGCTCTAAATTTAAATGAAATGGATACAACTGATCGTCTAATTTGGCGCAAAAAGTTGATGGCAAAGAAAACAACGTTCTACCTCGGGAAACCGGGTCTCTGGACGCAAAACGAAGATTGATAGTGATCAGAAATATTTCTTTTCAAAGCTAGTGGGACGTGGTTCAATATTAAAGGATCTAATTTTGCGAGTAATTGTACCAGTAATAAAAGTTTACCCTTATTAACTATATATATGGCGTGATGGCCTAGTGGTTAAGGTCGTCTGGAGCTGTTTCGCAGTAACCGGGTTCGAATATGACAAAAAGATCCCCGCCTATCGCTACTTCGTGTGTGATGCGTCGTTTAGCATTGATTCATATACGATGTTTGTGACGTATTGTTGAATCCTCTGAACCTTGGAAGAGAGTAATTGACTTCTCAACCTTTATATAATTTATCAGAAAAATCTCTGAAAGCCATATTATTTTTTGCTAAAATAAAGTAATATTCATCAATCGATCAAGAACGTTTCACCATCTTAAACTATTTTTTTCTAATAACTTTTGTTCTTGTTCATCAATAGTTTCACCGACTTTCATTCTTATTTCTATCTCAATCCATTGTTGATAAGCATTTCCGTGAGACACACTGTTTTCATGAATTTTTAATGTTTCTGCCATATTTTTCCACTTATTAAACACATCTTCGAATAAGTCAAAGAGCTAGCAACAAAGAGCTAACAACAAAAACAAAATACACCATCGTTAGAAACAAGCCAACGTCGTGAAATAATTTTACCATTTGAGAGACTTTGATTATAATAAGCATTTGAAAAATATCGACATTATAATTTATTATTTAGTTTATTAATTAATTTTGTTAATTTAATTAATAAACTAAATAATAAATTACACTTCATTATTAGAAAAATAGAAAAATTTAAATTTAAAATAATAAATAATACTAGAGTGTTAAATTTTAATGAAAATTGCATATATATATATGTGTGTGTATTATGTATTATATATTCAGTATATATATATATACATATATATACAACTATATATATATATATACAGAATATATTTAGATGTATTTCGACATGATGATGTCTTCGTAATTGCAATGTTTTATGAACAAATAACAGCAGAGACAAAATTTTCACACAAAAAATGTTATTTAAGTTTGAAATATATTGATATATAATGAAGCACTCGTTGTTTCAGGTGCGCTTGGTTGATCGATTATTGGCAGTGCTTGAAAACAATTAAAAAGGAAAATAACTTAAATAAAATAAATAATTTTTTATTGATGATTTTAATAGGATAAAGCGTAAAACTCGTTGTCAAGCAATTTGCGATAAATTATTATATTAAAAAGAGTAGTTAAACAGTAATGTTTAGAAAGCCTATTATTTTTCTTAAACATTTCTATTGTCAAATCCCACCTCGTTTGCCTGTCGTCACGCCGCTCCAAATGTCTGGAATGCGTTACCTCTTAAGTTGAGACAATGTTCCTCGCTGAGTGTTTTTAAAATCTTCACACTTATCTACATCAATAGAATGAGTAAACTATATTTGACCACTACTATTCTACAACCCAGATAAAACTGGAATTGTTACCATACCCTTTCCTTTCACTTTCAGTTTCACCATTAAATCCGCTATAAGCGCTGTATCATCGACATATCTTACATTGTTTATATTCACGCCTCCAATGCATATTCCAGATAGATCTTCTATCGTCCTCATGATGATCTCACTATAGAGACTGTACAGGTCTGAAGAGAATACACAGCCTCGCCTAACACCTTTCTTTATTTTGACAAAACTAGTCATCTTGTTACCAACTGTAATCGCTGCTCATTGGTCCCATTAGAGGTTTTTGATAACTCTCGTGTCTTTTCCATCAATGTCCAAATTTTCCAATATTTCCATAAGCTCCACGTGTTTCACGCTACCAAAAGCTTTGGAGTAATTGACTTAACATATAAACAAGTCTTTTTTCATTTCAATCGCTCGTTCACTGATCATTTGTAGCATAATTCTCGGCAAAGCCACATTGGACATTCAAAATTTTAGATCTGATTTTATTTCGTGCACTCATCATTAGAATTCTCGAGAAACATTTTGTAAGATGACTAATCAAGTTGATTGTTTGATGTAGTTCACATTCGGGTGCATTAGGTTTTTTAGGCATTGAAATATATATTGACTTGGATAGATCTTCGGAAATTTTGCCGCTGTTATATACCTCATTCAAAATTTCATTAACTTTTTCAATGCCAAATTCAACAAGGCATTTAATTTCTTCAACAACTATCTCATTTGGGCCTGGTGCTTTATTTGATTTCATTTTGAGAAGAGCGACACGAACCTTCAGATCCAAGTATCTTTGGTCCTTCTACGTCTTTTTTATAGAAAATTCTTCACTACAGATATCATCGAAAAGATCGTTTATGTATTTAGTCCATCTTTCAAGTAATTCTTCTTTTTCTAAGATTTCTTTACCGGTTTTAGCTTTTATGTACCCAGAAACGGTACAAGCTCTTGTAAATTTTTTGATGCTTTTATATATTGCATTTGTATTACTGTTCCCAATTTTTCAACAATTTCGCACTTGTCATTTAATCATTTTTCTTTTGCCTCTAAGCACATTCTGTTCTGTACAGCTTTTTGTATTTATCAAGATTGCAGTCTTTTACTTTCTTTCGTTCATTTATCAAAGATACGATGTCAAATTTTTTATCTATTTCTGGTCTCTTCTTTGCTCCTTCACAGTTATAACTTCTTTTTCAGATTCTGTGAGGGCATCTTTAAATATTTCATATTTAGATTTATTTACGTCTTCCGTCAATAACTGAAAACGATATACTTGATCTCATCATTTTGTGACAGAGTGACAAAATTCAAATTTTTTTGGGCCACTTCACACTTGATTTTTTTTAACTCTATCTTGATTCTACAAATAACTGGGTTATGGTCACTGCCACAATCAGCTCCAGGGTAATTTTTGCACTGTAAAAAAGCATTTCGAAATCGTCTAATAATGTAGGTAATCGGTCATATTTCTTACATAGTCTCCGGGACTCTTTCAACTATATTTAATATTTAAATGTATATTATTACAACTTATGATGTTTTATATGTTTTATTTAATATAAATTCAATTTAACACAGTGTGCGTTACGATATCTCGGTATATTTAATAATCGTCCAAAAGATACTAAATATATAAAGATACAAATGTCACATCTCCCCTTTTGAAAGTTCAATTTTATTGTTTTTATTTAATACACATATTTAATTAACAACAAAGTCCTTGAATCTAACAAAGAGTTTTGATGAACGACTACTCCGTGTCTTCAGGATGGATTCTTGGGAAGACTGTGTGGTGTCATCTGTTGGACTGTTGCACTGAGGGTGAATTGGGGATTCCAACCTTTGTGGTTGTGTTGCCTCTAATGGTGAAAAATGATCTGTGCTATCATCTACTGGTGCTGCGCATATAGGTGGATCTTCTTTGGCGTAGATGAGATCTCTTCGGTTCCGTCTTAAAGTTGAACCATCCTCTGTGTCAACAATGTATGATCTTGGAGCTTGATGTTTAGAACGAACAATTCCACGTTTCCATGTTTCATTGTGATTCATACGTACTACATCTCGTTCGTTCAAACTTGGAAAAGGTTTCGATTTACGACCATAATACTTTTTTGTTGTTGCTAAACTAGATTATCTCTTGCATCTACAACTTTTGGATGTAAGTTTTGACTTGTTGTTGGAAGCTTGGCTCTTAAGGAACGACTCATCAACAGCTGCGCTGGACTAAAAGCAAGACCTTATAATATGGCATTTCTATACAGTAAAAGTGCAATATATGGATCTGTATTGCTGTCATAGGCTTTTTTAAGGAGATTTTTTACTATCTGAATCATTCGTTCTGCTTGTCCATTTGTCACGGTTCAAGGGTGGATGTTGAGCGCCGCATCATTTAATTATATTATTGCTGCGGGGTAGGACGGCGCGTCGGGTAAATAAAGGCCGGTCTCGTCAGACAGAAAGAAAGTTTATTTTTATTGTAGAAAATTGGTTGGTAGAGTTAGTTATTTTTATTGTGGAAAATTAGTTGGTAGAGTTGGTTAATTTTATTGTAGAAAATTGGTTGGTAGAGTTAGTTATTTTTATTGTAGAAAATTAGTTGGTAGAGTTGGTTAATTTCATTGTAGAAATTTAATTGGTAGAGTTGGCGTTTTTGGTGAGAAATTGGACACGCAACCGTGGTTGGTGAAGTAGCTGTTGGTTGGTAAGGTATTATTGAGAGAAGTTTCATTTGTTGGTACGTGGGTGGTAGTTAGTCAGTAGTTATAAAGGAGAGCTGAAATACGGTACGGGGTTGTTATGAGCTCAACGACGACAAACGTAAGGTAGCGAACGAAGTAGTTATCTGTTGCGTTGGAGGGTGGCGAACGAAGTAGTTGCCTTTCAACGTAACAACAACGTTTGTCGGTTGGGTAAAGCACAGGTGGTGCAATATTGGTACAGAAGACGGCTGGAACCAAAAGATTCAACCCCACATAACACCAGTGTTCGAAATATTCTACATTGTTGTCAAGTGAAGAAGTTGAAACAGTATCCGCTCGTACGTGGTCACAGCACTGGCAGGAACAAGTCTGCACGCTAACCTCGAACTTTAACTTTTATTTTGGTTTTCTTTATTGACATTGTATATTTATTTGGTATAGTTTTCAGTTTACAGAATAAAATTTTTTTGATTTGTGTCTACGTCTCAACCTTGCCGCTAAGAACCCACTACACCATTTGACTTAGGATATCTTGGACTGGATGTTATCTTAAAGTGCCAATCATTTGCAAGTCTGTGCATCTGGTTGCTAGAAAATGGCATGTTGTCTGCTATTATTTCTTCAGGTATTCCATGCCTAGCAAATATTGCTTTCAGTTGTAATATGACTGAATCTGATGTTTTTGTTCCTAATAGGGCAATTTCTGAAAACTTTGAAAAATAATCTATAACCAGTAGGTAATCTTTACCTGTAAATTGAAAAATGTCAACTCCAATTTTAGCCCAAGGTCTCTGAGGGATTTCATGTGGAAGCAATGGCTCTGATTGTTGTTTTCTGCGGTGTGAATTGCAAACTGAACATCTTTCAACCATTTTCTCAATTTCACAAGACAAACCAGGCCAGTATAACCAAGAACATGCCATGGTTTTGGTTTTGTCTATTCCAAGATGACCTTCATGTAACAAAAATAACATTTCTTTTCTCAAAAATTTTGGTACGATGAGTTTTCTTTCATAAAATTTCATAAAATAAAAGTCGATCAAGCTTATAAATGTAGGATGCAATTTTCTGAAAGAATTTCAACTCTATGGGTAATTCTTTCATATTCACAAAGAAACCATCTCTTATCTACGACTGTAGTGTCGAAAGATGTGGATCTTTGTGTGTTTCCAATCTAAATTGCTCAAGCTTGTTGATGCTAGTTGGAAAATCATTGAGTATGGTATGTACCATGACTTCAATGTCTTCCTGCATTTTCAAGTCTGCTGCATCACTGTGCTTAAGAAAGGCCCTTGAAAGTGCATGAGCTATGAGCATCTTGCTTCCAGGTATGTATTTCAATTCTATGTTAAACTTTAATAGTCTTAACAACATTCGTTGTAATCTTGGAGAAGTTTGGTTCAGATACTTTAATAATATATTTTCAAGTGTTTTTTGGTCAGTATACACAAGTGTTTTTGGTCCATAAATGTACTGAGAAAACTTTTCACACGCAAATACAACTGCCAAGAGTTATTTTTCTATCTGAGCATATCTTTTTTCAGTTTCACTCAACGCTCAAGATGCATAAGCTATAGGTTGTTTATTTTGTAACAGTACTGACCCGATTCCTGTTGAAGAAGCATCTGTTTGGATGCAGGCTTGCTTCTCAGCATCAAAAAATTTTAAAGTAGGAGTTGTTGCAATAGATTTTTTTAGTTGCTCAAAAGCTTTGGTGTGTTGGTTGTTCCACATCCATTCACTATTTTGTTTCAGCAACTGTTGCAGAGGATCAGTGAGTGTAGAAAAATGTGGTATAAACTTAGACATGCATGTGACCATTCCTAGAAAACGCTGGAAACTCTTTTTATCATGTGGTGTCGGCAAGGCTAGGATAGCGTTGACTTTGTTGTCATCAGGAGCCACACCTTCCTCTGAGATTCTATGACCTAGGTATTTTACACTGGAAACTTTAATTTGTTGTTTCTTACTATTAAAGCTAATATTGAATTTTCTAGCCCTTTCAAGTACTTTTCTAAGTATCTGGTCATGTTCTGTTTCATCATTTGCTGCAATGATTAGGTCATCAAATACTATGAGAACACCATCAATGTCTCCAAAAATTTTAAAACTTCTTTTCTGAAACACTTCGGGAGCTGATGATATTCCAAATGGAAGTCTACGAAATAAAAAACTTCTAAAGGTGTATTAAAGGTTCAGAGGCGAGTACTTGGTAACCTCAATAATTTGCTCCTTTCCACCATCAAAATTTCGCAAAAGTTCATTTCATAAGTAATTATTATTTCAGCATGCCAGATTAATAAAGATTAATTTTCTATAATTCTCTATCAATCATCGTTTTTCATTAATTCAAATTTTAAAAAAGTTTAACTATTATATCGGAAAATAAAAAGAAGAATAAGATGAAAGCAGCATTGAAAACAAAAAATTTTGGACCATGTGAGAAAAGAAATGTGAGAAAAGAAATGTGCGTCAGAAAACACCATGCAAAAAACATTATTTCCATTCTCTTTTGTTTCCCATGATTCATCTTTATAGAAGAAATTTATTTGAGGACAATTTTTTCAACATCAAATGTTTGGGAAGCACTGCATATACACGGTCACCAGATATTCTAAACATTGGCTGTGCTCAATCTTATTTTGTTATTTTTTTTAACATAAATTTAGTTGATTCGCACCAAAATCTTTTGTTTATAAAAAAAATTTCCTGAAATGAAATTTTTCATTAACTATTTGATATAACATATAGACGTGTCTGTGTTATAGTTAATGATAAAGAAAATATATAGGCTTTTCCTCTAGGATTATTTCGAAATCAAAATCCATGGATACTTATAAACAAAATCACTACGTTGAATAAAGACTGTTGTTTTTCAGTGACCCACATAAATTTTAAAAATACGCAATTCCTCCACATCTTTGCTATGTATTTTTATATTTATAAATAACTAAATTTTGCATTATTTAAACGATAACGATATCAATCGTTAAATTCACAATTATTTACAATTCATTGAATTTGACAAACTTCATTGCACTTTTGGTATTTACATGTTAAATCGTTATCATAGCAACCGATAGCTACGAAATGAACTAGTGCTCGCTGATGATTTGTTTTCAACGCACGTTCAGTTAAGAAATTAAATAGATGTGTTTCTCGTGCATATATAATAGAATAAAACTTTTTATAATTTTTCATTGATCATCATTTTTCATTAATTTTATAATTTCATCGTTATTTATAATAAATAAATAAATAAATTAATTAAACTAAAATTTATAATATATCATTTATTTATTAATTTATTTATTAATTAATTTTATTTTTTATATTTATATTTATTTTTTTTTATAAAATTACCTTCACATTATATTATTTATTTTACATTTTATAATTATTTAATTAACTTTAATAGTCTTTTTTAATTTTAATTTAAAATTAAAACTAATCATTATTTTTATTTATTTTTTAATTATTATTATTTTATTCATTAATGTCTGGCGAACCAAAATAGAACTTGGAGCATCACAACACAATGAATGCAGTGCATCAAAATAACTACAGAGGTTTTTAATTTAATTGCTGTTGCATACAAACAAATTTAATATCAGCACTCAACTGTTATTTATTGTGTAGCAAATTGTAATTAATAATAATTAATTGTATTAAATTGCTTGAAAAATAAACAAATGTATTTAAATATTAAAGAATTAATTATTTTATTGTTTAAGGTGAAATAATGGCTCTAAGAACAAAACTAATAGAAGTTGAGAATTGTAAAATGGATGTGGAGAAGATATACAATGAGAAAGTGATTTGTTTTATCATAAATCAGCCAATTAATTATTCTCTATCAACCAAATACACATGTATTTATTTTTAAAAATTACAATTTAAGTATCTAGTGATTGAAAATATAAAGTCATACTTATTTATTTATTTACTTGTTTATTTATTTGTTTTAAAGTGATGATTATTTTTACTGTATGTAAATATATAAATAACAATGATTGTTATTATTAAATTTGATCCTATCTTTAATTTAAATTATAAATTATTTTATTTTTTAAATTTTGAAATTAACTTTTTTTTTTAATTTGTATTATATTTTAACAAATAACCCAAAGTTAGAAAAATTGAAATGTGAGCTGATTGATCTAACGAGTAGGTATGAAACAATACAGTCTGAACATCTTGCATTGAAGCTGGTGAATATAAAAAATCAACAGTTATTGGATTTTAAAAAAAGTCAATCTGATGAAAAAATGAAAATGCTTGAAGCTCTTAAAAGTATGATTGATTTTTTCAAAAACGTTAAACTTCAAGTTGTTATCATCATTAGGGCATTTCAAATGGTGCATCTTGACTAAGGTACTTTACCTTTATATCATCGCGCTGCCCATCTGTATAACATACCATTATACCGTTGTACTATCTGTTCCCAAAACAAGCTGGAAATGTATGAATTATGAATTAATCAAAATTGTTCGAGTGCGTAGAAAAATAGATTTGGATATTTGCCTGAATAGAAGTTGAGATGGTTAGAAATGACTACTTTCAAGTTGAAGAAAATGTTAGAATCAAAATGAAGAAAATGATTTGAAGTTTGCAATCATGATCGTAGCCAAATCCAGAGTTGACGTTTACCTCAAATATCAAGATTAGATTTTGTGTTCAATTGCTATCCTAGGTCATTTTTAATGACGAGAATCTTTGTGGTCTGGTCCTAGCATCAAGGCGCCGATTATAGGAGGAGATATTTTTGAAAACCTTTTCCTTACGTTTTATTTTATTTAATAAATATATCTAGTAGCACACAATTTAAGAATAAGTAACAAAATATACTCAGAAGTGTATTTTTGACTCATCTCAAAAAACCGCAACAAAGCAGTCATGTAGTTGAATGTCATGTAGTTGAATGTTTTTATAGAGGATGCACTGGACATGACTATCCAATGATGTTTTATTATGAACTCTTTTTAAACAGTTTTAACAAAAGTAAACAAGCATAAAAGGCATTTGTTCATAGACTTTAACAAATTGTGCTCCCCAACAAGTTTAGTTATTATTATTTTCTCTTATATATTCCTCAGAGGTTATGAATTAAATGCTTTAGTGAACCAGTGCGTCTTCAGTTTCTGTTTAAATTTTTTTACTGGAACAATTTGTTTCAGACTTTTCCAAATTTTTGGAACGATCTACCAACGAAAATTTGGAACGATCTACCACGACCTAATTTCCAATGATGTGTTCATGCAAATGATTGGAATGACTTGAACAGATTAAAAAAATGAATTAATTTTATTTATTTATTGATAAATCTGACCAGAGGGTCTAAACAAACCACTCTTCCCGCCAAGAAAAGAACGACTTCTACAAAACGCACGTCAAAAATGATGAAAAGAAATAAGCATATGAAACTGGTTAATGATTCTTCTTTTTTCTCGTGCCTTATCCTTTCAGGACATTGGAAACCATCGACCTCCAAAAAGCCCGATCTTCAACACTTTGTAAGAGTTGCAATAGATGGCAACTTGATAGTTATGTTTGCGCTGACGAAGGTTGTATGTTGTAGACTAATACAATAAAATAAATATTTAAATGAGTAAATGACACAAAACATCAATGAGATCAACAAAAACGAACGTAAATTTCAAAACGATTAATAAACATTAAAGGACAAAAATATAAGGCAAATAAAAAAAGGCAACACCACAATACATTAATAGTTATTTAATATTCAAAAATTTGTTTAAACCAATAGACAGTATGTGATTTTTGGAAATGAGTAGCCTAATAGTAAATTTTCCATCAAGTGCTAACTTTGATGCGGTACTGGAAAATGTAATCCTAGTTAATTCGCCTCAAGCAACCGTTTATTTATTAAACTTTAACAGTTTTGATGTGGATCATTCAGTTTAATTAATTTTTTCAGGTGAAATTTCAGCGTTGAAAGAAGAAAATGAAAAATTGATTGAAAATGACAGCAGAATGAAAGTAATGCACGAAAGTGATCAGCTCCAATTGAAAGATGAGGTTATACTAATTGACTGATGCTTGTAACAAACGCAGTTGTTGACCAAAGTATAAAAATAGTTTTTACAAATGATGTATGCTTGAAAAAATTGTTCATTGACATTGTTCGCAATAACACGCAGATTTAAAAACCTTTTCTGTCACTTATCAATTCTATTGAACACACAAAGATAATTTAACCACGAATTTTGTTGGTTAGTAAAAGTTCGGATATAACATTTGATTGATAGGTTAAAAGTTATAAAGGAAGGTGCAAAGAATATGAAGAGATGAAGATTTATTTGAATACCACTAAACAGCTTATGAACGAGAAGCAAGTGTACGTCTTTCTATCAATAAATTTATAGTTTTATAATATTAATTAAATATATATATATATATATATATATATATATATATATATATATATATATATGTTGTCATATATATATATATATACATATATATATACATACATATCTATATTTATAATCGATGGAAATTAGGTGTCAGGTACCAGCCAATAAAGAAACCTGACACCTAACTTCCATTTTGACAAAGTCAATCTCCATCTAAATTCATTTTGACAAAGTCAATATTTCTCTATATAAACAGCAGAAAGCACTGATGATGATTCATTCGGAATCGAAATATGGCCTTATTTGCAGCATGAATTCGAAAAATAAGTTTATTTTGAATTTTAATAAACTAAACGTTCACAAAAAAACTTTAGTGAGAAAAATCGAAAAAACGAACTACAAACATATTAACGCCAAACATGGGCAAACAATTTCAATGAAATTTGCATTTCTGAAAACCTCGTTCCTAAATATATATATATATATATATATATATATATATATATATATATATATATATATATATATATATATATATGCAATTATTGATGAAAATCACAGCATGTTCGGCGCTAGAATTGAACTTTTCGATTTTTCTAACGGTTGATCGTAAATCATTTTCAAGTTTCTTTAGTTCAAATCCAAAATTTTTGTTTATTTTATGCATGATAGAACAGAAAAGCTTTTTACGGCATTCCTATACCATCTTCGGTGTTCAAATTGATACGTGGTGGTTGTGCCTCTACTTTGTTGATTCCTTGTTTGTTCAAAGTGAATACTTAGTTTTATAATCTTCTTTACAATCGTTTTACAAAATATAACACTTTTACTTGTTTTTATTATCGATGATTCCTCTGTTTCTAAATTTATTGGTAGGAAGAATTCCAATTGCCCGTTATGAATTTTTATTATCGGATGTCTGTTCTATGAGGCTAGTCGTCAATTATAAATATAGATATGTATATATATATATCATATATTTTATATATATATATATATATATATATATATATATATATGCATATTACATTAAATTTGTATGCCCACTCTGCGTTCAAAAGTTTTTTGATAAGAACTTCAACGCAGCTGAATATTATTGTGAATTCTCAATAATATTCAGCTCCAATGATGGCTGACAAATTTCATGGATGTTTTGAATAAATACAAATTCAAAAAACTACGTGGTGTTGAAGTTCTGATCGAAAAATTTTTGAACGCAGAGTGGTCATACAAATTTAATGAAATATGCATCAACGAAGGCCTCGTCCCAAACTATATATATATATATATCGATGGTGTCACTATGGGTTCCCCACTTGGCGTCCTATTTGCCAGTTTTTACTTAGGACATCTGGAGAATGAGACCTTCAAAAACATTGCAAATTTAAAACGAAATATCTACGCTAGATACGGTGATGATAACGATCCTAAACAAATCATCCAACTTTTTGGTACCTTAAACAAATCAAAACTAAGATTTACCATTGAAATTGAAAAAGGAACAACGTTTACCTTTCCTTGATGTGTTGGTCACCCGTGGCGAAGAACGATTCAAGACTGCGGTCTATGTCAAAGAAACAAATACAGGAATTTGTTTGAATGGACAAAGTGAATGTACCGAACAATTTAAAGACAGCACAATAAAATCATTTGTAAACCGGGCATTCACACACTCTTCCGATATTGAAAATCGCGACGCCGAATTAAAGAGGGTCACTAACCTGCTTGTAAACAATGGATATAAGACTTACTCTATTGAAAAGATTGTTAAAAACAAATTACTACACAGCAATAACCTTCCTAGTACCAACAATCAAGATAACGACATCATCTTGTATTACAGAAATCACATGTCAACTGCATACAAAGTAGATGAAGCTATTCTTAAACATATCATCAATAAAAATGTCACACCAACCAACCCCAATAATAAAGTTAAACTCCGAATATATTACAACAATAAAAAGACGTCTCACCTAATACTGAAAAACAACTGTAGTCCTAGAGATAACTCTGTGCTAAGGCGTAATCACGTAATATATGAATTTAATTGCCCCTTTGACGGCTGTGCACGTCAACATGAATCATATATCGGGATTACTACTACCTCATTAACTAGAAGGCTTACGATGCATAAACAGAGTGGTGCTATCAAATCTCGTTTGGAATCAACACACTCAATCACTATTAGCCGTGAAATCCTCGACAGTAACACCAAAGTAATATACCAGAACAGCAACTACACGCATCTTAAAATTGCAGAAGCAGTCCTAATTGACATCAATAAACCAAAAATAAATATACAACAAAAAATGACAACCTCACTTTTAACCCGGCGCTTAACCAACAACGAAAAAAAAGAAGTAATAAAAACTAGCATTGTAAATAGCGACAAAGAAGAATATGATGCTATCGATGAAGAAAAAGAGACCAAAGAAGATGACCAGCCATTAAAGAAACCTGACACCTAATTTCCATCTAAGTTCACTTTGACAAAGTCAATCTCCACCTAAATTCATTTTGACAAAGTCAATATTTCCATATATAAACAGCAGAAAGCACTGATGATGATTCATTCGGAATCGAAATATGGCCTTATTTGCAGCAGGAATTCGGAAAATAAGTTTAGTTTGAATTTTAATAAACTAAACGTTCACCAAAAAACTTTAGTGAGAAAAATTGAAAAAACGAACTACAAACATATTATCGGCAAACATTCGGTAGAATTTATAGAATATTGTAAACGCAACATTTCAAAAATTCAACACTACTTTCAACATTGTTCAACTTTTTCATATTTCTTTTTAATTTATTAATTTCCGAGAAATTAGACATTTTATTGTTTTTTTTAAATTTTTATTAAATAAATTTGCAAATAGCTATTTCGAGTTATAAATAACTCATCTTCAGTGCATTATATATAAGGTATGTAAGATATTTGATAGAAAGGAACAAGTAATTATTAATTTAAATAAATTATTTAATTAAAACAGAAAACCAATAAAGTAAATTTAATAACTATAAACAATATAAAACGCGATTTTTAAAATTTTTTAAAATTTTTAACGGCAAGATTGTTTATATTATGGTTGTTAAGGTAAATATCAACGCTCAGTCGAGAAGCGCGAATTAATTTATTTAATTAACTACATATTATTAATATTATTTCGACAATATTTAAAAACATTATTATTATTATTATTGTTAACGTTATTATTATTATTATCATCGCTGTGGTTCTTCTTGCTTCTTGTGATGATGTTCCATTTGCAAGTGATATTTGCGCTGTGGGTTGTGGCATTGGTATCTACAATGTAGATACCAACGTTGATCGTAAATCATTTTTTCAAGTTTCTTTAGTTCAAAGCCAAAATTTTTGTTTATTTTATGCATGATAGAACAGAAAAGCTTTTTACGGCATTCCTATACCATCTTCGGTGTTCAAATTGATACGTTGTGGTTGTGCCTCTACTTTGTTGATTCCTTGTTTGTTCAAAGTGAATACTTAGTTTTATAATCTTCTTTACAATCGTTTTACAAAATATAACACTTTTACTTGTTTTTATTATCGATGATTCCTCTGTTTCTAAATTTATTGGTAGGAAGAATTCCAATTACCCGTTATGAATTTTTATTATCGGATGTCTGTTCTATGAGGCTAGTCGTCAATTATAAATATAGATATGTATTTATATATATATATATAATTTGGTATGAGGTTCTCAGATAAACATGTTCGGTTGAAGGTTAACTGCAAAATGGGGTGTAATCTTCAACCGAACATATATATATATGTATACATTATGTGTATATATATATATTTATACATTAATTTTTCAAGTTTTATAATTAAAATTTTATTATAGATATTTAATTTATTAAGTAAAAAACTAAAATTATTATTGTTCATGTTTATTAAAATAAATAATTGCAGAAAGCTTGTTCTATATAAAATATATCATCGTCAGTGCAAAATATTTTAAATAATAACGAAAATTACCGTTTATAAACAAATGACGTCATACCGTATAACTTAATTTTAAGCGCGAAACATTTTTGAAAATACTATTATTAATTATTATATACTATATATTTAACATATTGATAAAATCAACTTAAAATTATTTACATAGATCAATATTAGAATTAAACAAAATAAATTAAAATTTTAAAATTGCTGAAAAAACGACCATAAAGTAAATCAACAAATAAAAAACTAAAATCAGCCATATCATCATACTACAATATTCATGTTTCCAAGTTTATATTATTATCATTGTTATTGTTATTATCATTATTATTATTATTACTATTGTTGTTGTAGTAGTTGTTGTTGCTGTTGTTATTGTTGTTATTATCATTATTATTACTATTGTTGTTGTTATTGTTGCTTAAAAAACATATAGATACTTTTATTGTTTTTTTCGCAAACCTCGTTAACTTATGTTTGCTAGATGGAGTATTTTCGAACAAATGTAAGCACACAGTTATTACACCTGTCTTGAAGAAAACGAAAGATGATAGGAATGAAATGAAAAGTTACAGACCCATATCAAACATTTGCTTCGTTTACAAAGTTATTGAACGAGTTGTTGCCAGTCAGTTACTGAGTCATCTACACAAAAATAGCTTAATACCAGTATTTCAATCTGAATATAAACGTTATCACTCAGCTGAAACAGCACTGCTGTATGTTATGTCTGAGTTGTTTAATGCTATTGATAAACAATATGTTTCGTTGCTTACATTCTTGGACATGAGTACTGCCTTCGATTGGGTAGACCATCAAATCCTGACGAATCGCCTACAATATAATTACGGAGTTACTGGAGTTGTAGCTAATTGGTTCAATTCGTGCTTGTTTGGCAGAACTCAGCAGGTTTTTTTCAGGAACAAATTATCTGGTATTGAAGCAATGTCATCTGGTGTACCACAAGGCTCAGTCCTGGGACCTTTTCTGTTTGTACTGTACACTGCTGAAGTATATGAAGTAATAGAATCCTTTGGATTTTCATATCATGCGTACGCTGATGACATCCAAAAATTAGTTAGCAGTGAACCAGAACTGTTTAAAAGAAAGTTGAAAATCTCATTGAATGCTTGACTAAAATAAGTACATGGATGTCAAGAAACTGTCTCAAATTGAATCAAGAGAAAACTCAATTTTTACCTGTCGGTACATGGCAACAGCTTTCTAAAATTAATATTAATTCAGTCAAAATTGATAATAATGAAATACAATTCTGTAAAAATGCAACAAACCTAGGATGTATTTTTGACTCGAGATTATCTTTTAAGGATCATATAAAAACCATATCTAAATCAGTTATACCGCGCTCGAATATTTTTACATCAAACAACTATGCAGACACTAATTCATGCGTTTGTTCATTCTCGGTTAGACTACTGTAACAGCTTGTTCCATGAATTATCAGAGAAATCTATTGCTTTTCTTCAATCGATAAAGAATAGAGCTGCAAAAATAACTGTTGGACGTAGAAAGTATGACCATGTGACACCCATTTTAAGAGACCTACATTGGCTAACAGTGAAAAAAAGAATCAACTGTAAGATTTATGTGACTATGTATAAGGCTATGAACGGGTTGTTACCAGTACATGTAATAAATAAAATTAAAAAAACCCAGCTTCTTCAACGGTTGTAAAATTGAGATCAGATTATGCCAACTTACTGGCAGTGACAACTACAAACTGCAACTAGAAATATTGCCGTGTTAGAACCAATTGCCTGGAACAGTCTTCAGCAATCGCTCAGAATGCCTGGACTAAAGCTTGATGATTTTATGAGGAACTTAAAAACATATTCATTTTTGACAGATTTTATCGATTTGTACTTTATTGACCTTCACTGATTTCATTTATAATAGATAGCGCTTTCGAGAAATTTTAATTTTATAATGCGCTTAATAAAATGTTGATAATATATATATATATATATTATATAAAGGTTAAAGGTTTCTCTCTCTCTCTTTTGCGTTTGCTTCAGAGGTTTCAACGACAAACACAGCATATATGAATACGCGTGCAAACCACGCATCATACACATTGCATATAATAGGCGGGGTTTTCTTTGTATTCGAACCCAGTCATTACAATAGCAAGACCAGGCGCCTTTAACTACTGAGCCATCACGCCGCTCTGTGTGATCTAATACCTGTGATCTTTTAATTTATATCTAAACTAGGTTTGCTGAAATTTATTCTCAGTTAATTTGCTAAGGTCTATTAAATCATGTTTGATCATTTTAACGCTGTCATGTTCTGTTTCGAACATTTTTTAAATCAGAGATAGTGAACAATCATTTTAATTTAAACAGAAACAACCTCATTCTAGAAAATGAAGTGGCAAAATTAACAAGTGATTTCAAATTTCTTCATATAAAAATATTTTCCATATTATCTGATTATTATGATAAAACTAGTGAGCAGTTGATTTTACACTTTAAAAATTAAAAACGTTTAGAAAAATTAAATAATTCAGAAAATTATTGAAAGCAAAATCATGCAATAACTGCCGTAGAGCTGATTGATGAGCAAAAAGAGCACTTGGACAGTTCGAGATCTGAGGTTGATCAGTTGAGAAAGAATCATAACGAAATGATCGCACAACATCAACATGAGGTCAAACAACTTCAAAAGAAAATTTTTGGTTTAGAAGAAAAAGAAATTAAAATGAAAGAAGAAATAAGGAAAATTAAAGAAATTGAAAACAATTATTCTAGAACCATCGTGAGATTGTTGTTCAATAGTTGGTGTTTTGCAGTGTTCATTTGTCTCTTGAATGTTGCATCGAGTCGAACCATTTTTTTTGTTATCTAAAAATTCATTCGGTCAAATTATGGTTTCCTTTTTTTATTCTTTTGAATTCACTATTCATATAACGCTTACAAAAACGAGTCCTTTGTGATTTATCATGCATTTCTAATAAACGCAAAGCTGCTTACAATTATTCTGTTGCAATTAAACCTTTGCGCCGCATACTTTGCACATGAGCAACATATTTTTGAATGTAGGCATAATATAATCTTAAAGGGTTTTGCACATGACGTGTTAATTTATTTCATTTTGTATATTTGATTAATATTGCTCCCTTGCTTATGCGTGCAAACATCACATTTAAAACTTCACATTATCTTTAACCTCTAGCCAGCAACTTCATCCAGTATTTATAACCTTAGCATGACCTTGGTTTTTCTTCCCGCACATCTTGCATGCCGCGACTCCTTGATTTAAATTTTAAGCAAATTTTTATAATTCAGAGCGAATTGAACAAGGAGAAAATGAAAACCGAAGATTCATTGATGACTTTAAAATTGTTGGAAAGTCAAAACAAGTGAATATGATTGTTTAACGTTATCTTCCTTATCGCTTTATATCTCTGTAGGCGAAAAAAAAATTTGTTTTGTGGTAGTGAAAATTTGTCGATTTCAAACTTGAATGTCGCTATTAACTCTGCTGTTGGCAGGCTTCATTCTTGTTACATCACTTTGTTTCACATCATCAGGCTGTTTTTGTCTGATCATCAATGGTATCAATCAACGTTCATTCTTTGTTTATTAGCTTTGAGCTGTTCACATTGTTATGTTAGGAAGAAGGTAACAGAGCAAACCATCTTATTTATCGTTCTGATCAATCGATTTGTCGAGCCAATCAATTTCAACAATTTGCATGGTTTTTGAACAATGCTATGTATAAATGCCTTTCGTACGATGATTGTGATGGTTGATAAATTTTGCTGCAAAAAATTATAACAATTTATTTTTATTTTTACGCCGCAGGAACGTTGAAATAACTTTGAAAAATGAAATTGATAAATTGAAAATATCTCTAATTAAAATGGAAACGTTAGTATTAACACATAATTTTTTACCAGTTTTTACCATCGGTAGTCAAAACATTTATCACAATTTTGAAAATGTTTAGTTTTAATCAATTTTAATAGATGTTTTCTAGCTTAACGAAATTTTTGCTATAATAGTAAAAATGAAGAAATAACGATTGCGTATGAAAAAATGAAGTCACATTTGAAATGTAAAACAAATAGATTAGAAGCTTGCAAAAATATATTTTTTGAAGTGAGTTTTTTTAATTGTCGTTTCATAATAAACATTTTGAAATAGACAGTTTTAACTTAATAATGTTTTTAGCATAAGCATAAAATAACGTTAATTTATTTATGAACTCGTAACAAAATTGATACCAGAACGAGAAACAGGCGCTTGAAACCATCAAAGACTTTAATGAAAAACTGCACCACATGCTACGAGAAAGCATTCAGGAGGATATCTCAACGGACGATGACAATATTAACAACCAGCATGATAATTTATTAAAAGGAGAACCAACTCTGCAAACATCCTTGCTGGTCATACAAAAATTTTTGGTTGGAATGAAGAAGAAAGATGTCGAAAATTATTTACAGGTTGAATTTAATATTCTCAATATTTAATTTATATTTGTACGATAAATAAAGACGTTTAACTGATGAGACACAACAAACAAATAATATCTTCACTGAATAATTTTTTCATTTAAATGTTATTTCTCTAGACATAGACAACATTATCTGATGGGTTGTTTCTATGGAATGTTTAAAATACTAGCACAATTTTATGTTAGTTAGCATCAGCTAAAAATATTTTAATTGCATCACTGCATAAACCTTTGTACCACAACTAACTCTAACCACGGCTTTAATCCATCGAAATTTTAATCAATTGATTGAAGTTTTGCATGAAAATCGTTCAGAAGGATGTCACATCAGAATGTCAGGAAAGTTTGAAATACGTTTGAACTTGCTAAGAGAAAATGGTTGAAATTTGTGAAAGAGGGTGGCATATCAATAGTGTTCTATAAAATTAACTAGTGTACCTTTTGGTGTTTCATTACTTGATAGATTATATTTTAGAATTTATTAATGAATAACTTTTGCAAAAACACCACTTTAGCAGAAATCCCTAATGGAACAAGTGAGTCAACAAAGGACCAGAATTTTATCAATGGAAAGTCAATTGAATGAAACTATTCTGAGCAGTGAAATTATTGCAAAAGTAACTGTTTCAGCGACAAAATATGTCTAACAAATTTCAAATAATTCATATTTAATTTATGTTAGAATTTGAGAACAGAACTTGAAGAAGTTACTACAAATTTGACTAAAGAAAAGAAAATGGCGTCATCGTTAGCATCACAATTGTCTGAGTGGAGGGAGAAAGTGCAGATATTGGAAAAAGAAGTGAGTCGATAATATCACTTTTATTAAAATGAAAAAATGTTATTTCCAGTGGCGCAGGTAACAAAAAATTAATTAAACGTTTAAAATTTGTAAATTTTGCATTTGTGGGTGCATGTAAGTAGAGCATTTGAAATTAAAAAATGTATGGCCTCCGTGTTTTTCCGAGAACGCATTCGAAATAAAAGGAATAGCTTTTACCAATTGAATACATTAAATATAGGAAAGACATCCGCCCAGATCTGTTTTTGTCTTGACAACAGTACATTTATCATCCATCATATCTCAACTCGAAATTAAAGAGATTAATAGATATAAATCCTCAATGAACAATCAATACAACAGTTTTGATTGCATGATAAAATTATTTTCACAATATCGTGACGCCACATTTGCAGCCGCTTGTGATCAAGTTCCACCGAACCGCCTTGCATAGCAGCGATACGCATACGAATATAATAATTATAATGTCATTTATATAGTGTTATGGAAAGCGACTGAGGCGCACTATTACAACAAACGCACAGGGTATGTATACACGTGAATCAACGCATAAGACAGTTGCATGTGCATGTGAAAGGCGGCGATTTCTTTACATTCAAACCCGGACACCGCATCAACAATGCCAGACACCTTAACCATTACACCACCACGCCGCCCGAGTATCAATCAATGTCAATTCCCTTTCAACCGTTCAACCATGGATGTCTCGCTATATCTAATAGATGGACAACTAATTATAAGGCTTTCAGATAGTTGACGAACATTTTAATGCATGGCATATTGTATTTTTATTAACACACTGCAAATGCGCTATAAAGTTTTATTCTTTTCATCAAAAAATAATGCAACAGGGTTAACAGATGATATCTTATTTTTAATAAGTTTTAATAAATTATTTCATTATCAATTGAACATCTTAAAAATTGTTTATTAAATTCTAATATTAAAATTTGCTCAATTTTCGTTTTCAGTTTAGTTCATTTTTAACATTAGCCTTTTCAGTGATTTTTTTAATCAATTATTTTGACATGCAGTTAAAAATTGTCCACAAATCATTTCTTCTACGTCATGATTGAATGTGCAATACATATTTTCAATCATAGTATCACCACCCGGAGTATATCTGTCCATGTTTGTCAAAAACAATTTCATTTGATTAATTGGTTACAAAAACATCTTTAGTATCTTATCTAAATTTTTATAGCTCCAAATATTTGCTAGCAACGTCGGCACGTTGAGAAAGCATACTCGGTATTCTGAGACCTCCTCCGTTGACACCGTCAAAATATTGAACAATGTTTGCGTTCTCCTCATCAGAATGAAATGATTCGTCATCGAGCAGTATTTCTTTAGAACAAGCACTTATAGTGATGGCACTTATAGTGATATTAATTACACTTTCTACTGACGCTCCGGCAATATAGTAAATTGAGCTTGCGTCATTTTTGTTGGGCAAATTGACATCCATCATTTCTCCATTAATTTTATCGGTTGAAACGCTTAATGGCTGATCAATTTATGAAAAATATTATCGATGAAATAATCCATTTCTTGATTAACCGCTGCATTGTCGATCAAAACCCTCACAACGTCCACATTCAATTTAACATCATTAATGATTGTTGACATCATAAAACATTCTGCTTGTTGTTAACTTGTTGAATATGTTTGATTAAAACTGTAATTTACCCAGCCCAACAGCTGCTGATTTGCATGTAGATCTTGGTTGTTGTTTTTGTGTTGACAGATTTGATGGAAGGTTTTCGAATTTTGAAGGCACTGCATCAACCTTCTGCGTTTTTTTATTCTTGCGGTAAGTTCGTATTTTACGTTTTTTTCGTTCAAACTGCCGGATTCATCTAAACTAAACGCGAAAGACATATTTTTGAAAATTTGCTTGGTGTAGAATTTTTCACCGCTTCGCTCCTTTTCGTATACATTTTTGACATCAATCAGGATTTTTTAATGGGTAGGCATAAAATGAAACATCATTATTTTCAGTCTTTATTTTGATTCATAACTATTATCCATACACAGAATATTTATATACCATGTTTTAGTTCAGATATACAATAAAAATTTAATTAGTACATTAACAATTGTCTCAACAAACAAACTATTTAATTCGACAATAACCGATGTTCTCGCAACACAAAATAAACGTAAATGAACAACGTGCTTACAATCGCATGGAATAACATTGCATGTAGTTACCTAATGCTTTGCTTTGTTTGTTAGCCAACTAGCTGAAAAGTGTGCCGTGTGATTTTGTTTAGTGAGCCATCCATGTCTTTTCGAGACTTCCATGCTTCAACTCACAATCTGTGACTCAGCATCGTAAAAATAAACACGAATTGCAACAGCTATGTCGTGCTGAATCTGTTCCGAAAAAGTTACTTGACGATACGTTCACTGGGCAAAAATATTCAACGAAGTCCCTCTCCCCATACATACATATATATATATATAAACACACACACATATATATCGTTATATAATATATATAAACACACATATATATAAATATATATCAACTGCTGTCTGCCAGCCCAGAGCGGCAAAAGCTAGTCACAAAGTTCCTTCATCTTTTGTCATTTATGTATGTATGTATGAATAATATATAATTCTTGAGTGTGTACAGTCATACATAGTCGATCAATTATTTGCTTTTTGAATAGATATGCTACTTAAAGAATGAAGATAAATGCAAGGGTACAATGGTTGAAGACATGAAGATAAAGCTGGACGCACAGATAAAAGTTCATAAGGGTGTCATCTGCGAATTAAAAAAGAGAATGGTGCAGAAAGATGAAGAGAAAGAGAAAAAAGAAGAAAATCAGGTCAGGGCTGGTGGAATGAATTTGTTAAGTTTCAAAATGAAACGTTTGTGAAATTTTTTAAACAGTAAAGTTGTCGATTACGATACAATTAGTCGCCTCGTGATATTTAGGAGCTGTGGCTGTTTATGCCGTTTTCATTCAATTTTATTTCCAAAACTAAAATTGTTAAGATTAATTCAATGTTTTGTTTAAACGCAATTCGATAACTATGAAGACATTTTTTATCATGTTTTTTGACATCGGTTATTTTTGGTCCTTTCTTGATTGTCCAAACCCAAACTTAATTTTATTCATTTTTCAAATTTTGCATTTTAGTTTTCTCAAACTTGACTTGTTAAAATAAAACTGTAAGAATTGATAAATGATTGCAGATGCATCTTGAAGATCTGCAAATATTATTAAAAGAATCACACAAGAGAGAAGAAGAGAACAACAAAGTTATCAATGAGAAGCACGAACTGTTGAAGAACGCCAGTCAGCAACTGCAGATAACCCGACTTTTACTCTCTTCTACAAAACAAAAATTAAAAAGAACAGAACATATGTTGGAAATGTCAGATAAAGTTTTACTAACATCGGTGAAAAATCTGGAAATCTGCATGCTAAAATTAAATTCGACAAAGCAGCACGTTGAAACGTTAAAAAATGAATTGCAGAAATCAAATCAGAATTATTTGGAGGTTAAAAATGAGCTTCAGTCGTCAATACAGCAAATCAACATGCTGAAAAGTGAACTGTTGAATGCTAATAATCGTCTTACTTCATTTTTCAGCAAATTAGTAGAAAATGAACATACTTTGTCAGACTTAGCAAAGGTAGGTAACATTTATTTATGCTCAGGAGCAGTGATGGATCTACCGTTGTGAGCAGATTCGTTAACTCAGTTTTTAGAACTAAAAACACAGGCTCAAGTACACAATGCACCAAAAATTGGCGTGATAAGCAAAAAATGTTGCCAGCCTAATTTTGGCCACATTAGTAAATTTCTTTGCCCCCGTCAACGTTGTGTAGATCCGCCACTGTTAAGGAGGCAAATGTTTCGCACGCGTGATTTGTCAAGTGTTGAATAAATGTTATATAAATTATTGATTGTTTGATTTCAGGTTAACATATGTTAAATATTATTATACGAATAAGTTAAGAAAACGAAACACAAACAGCCAATCCAGATAACAAATAATGAAATAAATAAGTTGATATCAATGATCATAACCAACCAACACTGTCGTCGACATGATTCGTCAGACCAGGACATCAAAAAATGTTTTAAACGTTTACAACAATGATAACGAATTTTTTCCACTCAATCCTTCGCCAAAGCATAACATAACCACCCACCCATGATACAATTTACATTTCAAAATAAATTTTAGACCACATAAATTTATAAAAATGAAAAGGAGCCATAAAAACTCTTGCAAGAGACCATGACAAAACAATATAATACCTTTGTTATTGAAATCAATTAGCCGTGAATTGTTTGGATCATAAATAAATTGTGTAAACATGATGAATATAAATGTATAAATGAAAAAATTCAACATTCATAACTTCAATCTAGTTGTTATTTATCGCTAAAACTTATCGCATCGACATTAGTTCAATTATTTTAAAAGGCGTGATGGCCTAGTGGTTAAGATCGCCCGGTGCTGTTTCGCAGGCCGCGCATTGACTGGATTCGAATATACATATATATGACAACAAATAAATTTCCCGCCTGTCGTATGTTTCTTGTGTTATGCGTCGACTAGCACAGTGCTTTTCAAAATGGTGGTCCGCGGACCGGTGCCGGTACACGTGCCGGTTGTTTTCTTTGCCATCAATTTTTTGCGCCAAATTAGAAGATCAGTTGTATCCATTTCATTTAAATTTAGAGCTTTCATGTCTTGCTCGATTGTTTGCGACCAGGATTTTGGACGGCCTTTGGGACGTGTGCCAGGTATTTCAACATCTGCAAGAGAAGTAATGGCACTGTTTCCACTTCGTTTGTCGTTTGTCATGACCAAACCACCTCAGTCAGATGGTGTTGCCGGCACTCGTCCTTTATATCATCTAAACCAGCACGACGCAGGATTTCAGCTGTTCCATTACAATCCAGAACATCCCTAGATAATAAAATGATGTGACTTTCTCTATTTTAATGGCTTCAAAAACAGTGCTAATTCGAATTTTTTGTTGTGGATTGATGCAAGCAGGACAAACAAAATTGGACACTTTAGATAAAGAACCAATTATTTTTGAACAACGTTTGTGACACCACTGGTTACACTGCTGACACTTGATTGAATTGTTACCTACACCAGCTTTACAAACTGAACAGTGTCATTGTCCAGTAGCTGTGGATTGGATGGGTTTACCAGTGTTCATTGCTTTGGTTTTGCTGATGTTGACTTTGAATCCATGATCAGCGAGTCTGGTGTTCCAATCTTCAAGCATCTGTGCTGCATTCTGCTCAGACGTGGCTGTTAAAACGATATCATCAGCATATATTAGATTCCAAATGTCACCAGTTCGTATCGGTTTTGTGATTTCTTTCATCGCAGTTATAAATAACAGTGGACTGAGAATCGAGCTTTGGTGAACTCCAATGCCGATGTCAAATGCATCTGTGTTTCCAACCGATGTGCTGACGAGAGTCTTAGTATTCGTATACATTTCTATCACAAGTCGAACAAGATATTCTGGAACGAGTTGTCTAGGTAGACTCTACCTGATTGCTCTACGGGGAACTCGATCAAATGCTTTTTCAAGGTCTACAAAAATGTGTGATAGTTGTTGATGCTTTCTAATTTCTATTGTGATGCACGACGTTAATCTTTTCTCAATGATTTTCTCGACAATTTTCTGGGAGTGTTCTAACAGACGTATACCCCGATATGATGAACAGTTCAATGGATCACCTTTGCCTTTGTATATCGGAACTGTCATGCTATAGTTCCATTCAGTCGGCATTGAGCAATTTCTCCAGATTTCACGGCAAAATTGTAGTAACGTTTGGATACCTGCAGTACCAGATGCTTTGATAATGTCATTTGAGAGTCCAGAGGGCCCTGCTGCTTTTTCATCCTTCATAGCTTTCAGAGCTTCTCTAAGCTCCTCTACAGTGATGTCTAGAATCGGACCTTCGATGAGTGGAGCGTCAAAGTTGACTTTGATGGGATTTGTTTCATTTAACAGACGGTTGAAATATTTTTTCCACTGTAGCTTGATCTCACCTTGTTCAAGAACCATCTCATTTTTGTCGTTTTTGATATATGAGGCACCAACTCTGTCTTTTTTCGTACTCTGCTTGTTTTGCTATACGATACAGCGATTTCATTTGTTCACTTTTGCTTTTAGTGAGCCACTCTCTGCACTGATCTCTCCGAGCCAGTGCGACTTGACGTCTTGCATAGTTGTTCTTCTCACAGAAAATTTTGTGGTCATCAACAGACTTTGATTTTTGCCATTACTTGTATGCAGCTTTCTTATCAGCTATTGCATTTTGTACACTGTCATTCCACAACCAAGTGTCCCGTTCATCAGCTGTTTAAAAGTATCATTATATCATGCACACTATATACATATATAAATAATATATATATATATATTATATATATATATCAATTAATTTGCATAAACATGTGCGTATGATCAACTGTTCAAAAACACGTGGTTATAGTAACAAAGAGCAACGCGGAACTTTAAAATTACGTAATATTATTCTTAATCGCATGTATCAGTGATTTTGAAATTGATTGAAACGGAATAAATTATTGCGCAAGTTATTGAAGTTTATTAGAGTTAATAAAAAGGGTTTAGAATTAAAATAAGGTTTGTTTCAGTTTTTTGATAATTTCATCATAATTGATAATTTCATTTTTATAAACCTTTAAGAACTGTTTATTTGCTTGAAATTTTTGGAAAATAAACATACGTTTTTATTAGATTTCAAGAATAACTATTTTAAATATGGCAAAACAAGGCCCAATAGACAAATTCATGAAAAGAAAATTTCAAGATGAGGATTTAAAGTCTGAAAGTAGTGGCAATTCTTCGGAGTCAAATAATGAGAATAGTGTTGTAAACGCAACTAAGGCAAAACGAGTGAAAACTAGTTTTACTTAAAAATACGATAAATCGTACATAAAAAATGGTTTTGTATCTATGGAGGATGGAACCGAGTTAAAACCTCAGTGCGTTATTTGCGGCGAAATATTATCAAACGAAGCAATGAAGCTATCAAAATTAAAAAGACATTTGAACACAAAACACAAAAACGTGAGCTCAAAACCACAAGAATATTTTGTACAAAAACGAACAAATGTTTCAGGTTTCGCATGTCAACAAAGTAGCTCTGCGAATTGCTAAAGCCAAGAAACCTTTCACGATTGGAGAGGCATTAATTAAAGATTGTTTGTTTTGAGATGTTTGGTGAACAGGCCGCCAAAAAAATTGACCAAATACCACTGTCTGATAATACTATCGGTCGTCGCATTAGTGATATGGCAGAAGACCTAGAGCTACAGCTCATAGAACATATAAAAGTGTCGAAGTATTTTTCTTTGCAGCTCGATGAAAGCACATATGTAGCAAATAAGGCTATATTGTTAGTTTATGTTAGATTTGAATTTGAAGTGAATTTAAAGGAGCAATTTTTCTTTTCAACATCACTGCCAACGAATACAAGAAGTGCTGAGGTATTCAAAGCTGTCAGTGAGTACGTCATAAATAAAGGATTGGACTTTAAATTGTGTTGGCGTTTGTTTGGATGGTTTGTTGATACAAGCTCTGAACTTCGTAATCGACTGAAAACAAGTTTGAATCAATGATGTTATAGGGTTTAAGTCTCAGAGTAAAAGGATAATAATAAGCGAGAACATAATTATCGAGAAAGTTTAAAAGAGATTACAAGAAAGTGTGAGAAGGCTACGAGATTGTCAAGTTGCTTTAAGATTTTGTTCAAAGATATGAAACGCACTTAGTGAATAAGCAAAAAATAATTTTGAAAATAAAATGATTAACCTAATCAGTGCAAAATAGTGAAATAAATGAAATGAAACAGCTACGCTGAAAAGCATGACACGAGGCATGAGCAACTAAATGAGTATCATACCGGAAACTTATGCTTGAAGACATTCGATTTCGCTTCAGTTCTTCATCTTTCAAAAAATTTCATTATAAAAACACAAATCATAAATCATAATAATTAACAAAATTGTAATCTTTTTTGACTTTTTTAATATTTAAGCAAATGCAAATGGAAAATAAAATGTCTTAATACACATTCAAACAAAACAACATCTACACAAACATTGAACGTTCCCACATTTATAGCACGTCAGGCAGTTGGCTCGGCTGTCATTATCCAAACGCCAACTTCAGCACGATGGCCACCATGTTCAAACCAATCAACGGAACTGTGGGTACAAAAATATTCGAAAAATTTATATGCAAGAAAACGAAAAAATAATAATATTTAATTTTATCTACAGTTTGTAGCTGAGAAAATTATTCGCGATGGAACTGCCTACCACGTTATTTAACCCTTAAAAACTTCGAAAAGTTTCCTTTTCATTAAAATGAATGCATACAAGCTTGATACATATTAAAGTATTTTTTTGTATTTGTATTTGATGACTTGTATAGCGCCCCTCCAGAATGACATCAGAAGAGCTAGCATCGCTGTGGATTGTTGAATAGATGTGCTTTTCGTCATTCAAAGCGCTATAATAATTGTCATACAACTGTTAAACAAATGAAATAACACAAATGTACAAAACAACTTCTCATGACGGTCCTTATGGATCGAATGAGATTCAGCAGTTGATGCTTCGGGCCGTGTGAATCTTCGAAACCTTGCTGACTTGAACTCCATCCTACTGTTGTTGTTGAATGAAGAGGTGATGTTTCCAATTAAATCACTAGTTAATATCATCAGTAACAGTAATTATACTGCCATGTCTCTGAACGATGATTAACATAAGTGTATGTACACAAACACATATATACGTGTGTGTGTGCGTAAATAAATAAATAAATATATAAATATATTACATACACACACAATCAATCAATCTTCGTTTTGCGTCCAGAGACCCAGTTTCCCCGAGGTAGGACGTTGTTTTCTTTGCCATCAATTTTTTGCGCCAAATTAGACGATCAGTTGTATCCATTTCATTTAAATTTAGAGCTTTCATGTCTTGCTCGATTGTTTGCGACCAGGACTTCTTTGGACAGCCTTTGAGACGTGTGCCAGGTACTTCAACATCTGCAAGAGAAGTTATGGCACGGTCTCCACTTCGTTTGACATGACCAAACCACCGCAGACGGTGTTGCCGGCATTTGTCCCTTATAGCATCTAAACCAACACGACGCAGAATTTCGGTAGATTTGACTCGATCAAATGCTTTTTCAAGGTCTAGAAAAATGTGTGATAGTTGTTGATGCTTTGTGAAATACTTCTCTTGCAGTTGCTGAAGAACGGTGAAAACAACGTCCTACCTCGGGGAACCGGGTTTCTGGACGCAAAACGAAAATTGATTGATTGATCGTAGGCCAGATGTACGTTTCGTCTCTCATGAGACTCGTAGCCTGCCGAATAAGGTTTAAGAAAACACAACTCAATTATTGTAATCAAGAAACGTAAATTGAGGTGTCACGGCCAAGGTTACAAGGTTTATATATATATATATATATATATATATATATATATATATATATATATATATATATATATGCATGCTTTTATTTGAATTTAGTTTTTTTAAATTATATATATATATATATATATATAAAGTATGAGCATGAGTATGCACAGCATTTTATTTTAAAGTAACTTTTTTTATAGACTATTTAATGCAAATACTTCTTTTACTAATATTAAATTACATTACATAAATATTATAAAAATTGCACCCAATGAAAATTTATTAAATAATTTGCTTTTATTTGAATTTAGTTTTTTAAAATTATCTTAAAATTGGGGCAGCAAATTACAAGTGCCTCTAGGGGTAAAACAGCTAATCCGCCACTAACAATCAGCTTGTCGAGTCATCTTAGGAAACCTTACTTGAGAATTCTAATGATGAAAGCACGAAGCAAAATTTGATCTAAAATTTCAAATGTCGAATGTGGTTTTGTCGAGGATTGTTGCACAAAGCTTATATATCTTACCTTACAAATATGCTAATTAATTATCTTTTACAATCCACAAAGATTCATATAGCGTGAGGACCTATTTTATTTATTCTATACATAATATATTTAATTGTATGTGTATTGTGTATACTATTACTTTTGGCAGAAATATATTTTTCTGTCTACTATGGGATTAATATTTGTGAGATGAATATTGACTGAGAGTATAAATAAAGTAGTAGTAGTAGTAGTGTAGTAGTAGTAGTAGTAGTAACAGTAATACTGTTCTAGAAGTTATCCAGAGAGCATGCCGTCAGGCATGCTAGCACAGCTGATTCGTTGATTGATTGTTGTTCATCCAACAATCAATGCCTGCTTTAAATTTGTTCGGGCAGGCTAGCACAGCTGATTCGTTGATTGATTGTCATTCATCCAACAATCAATGCCTGTTTTAAATTTGTTCATTAATTGTGCCTCTACAAGTTCATTTGGTAATGAGTTCCAAGTATTTTCGACTCTATTGAATAAGTAATTCTCCCTGTCTTTATATCTTGTTAACTCTTTAAAATATTTCAAACTGTGACCTCGTGCTTTGGTTTTGACTAAGCTAAAACGATTATTTAAATCAACTTTATCCAAACAATGCATGATTTTAAACAATTGAATCAAATATTCTCTTTTTCTTCTTTCCACCAAAATTGTTAATCCTAATTTTTTAAGTCAATCTTCGTAAGCTAGGTGTCATATAAATGGAATCAACTTTGTCGCTCTGTGCTAGACTCTTTCAATTACCTCGCTATCACCCTTTAGATCTGGAGACCAAACTGATACTGCAAACTCCAACAGTGGATGAATAAAATAAGGTATAAATTTATAACTTATAATCTTATAATAATAAATATTATAAGCAACTTATAATCAAATTTCCCAAAAAAAATTTTATTTGACCAAGCATTTGGTTTGCTTTGTTTTATGCTGTTGATGATTTGATTTTTCCATTTTAACTTATTTGAAAAAATCAATTTATGTACAGTGGACATTTTTTATTTTCTGATCCGTAGTGCATAACAGTACATTATCATTGCCTCATTCAAATCAAGTGAAAAGGAAACATAGATTAATAAGAAAAATATGAGTGCAATTTTTTATTTTTTGCATAATTTTTGTGCATTAAAATATATTAACCCTTACCATAAAGGCTAAAACCCCTACATGTTATGAATAAAAGTATATTTTCATGTCTATCTATATCAAAAAAAGTTTATAAAAGAATAGATACTTTTATACCTACAAATGTTAAAAAAGTTCATAAATGAAAATGAATTTTCATATCTACCAATGTCAAAGATGCAATGGGCGGCATGATGGCTCAATGGTTAAAGGCACCTGATCTCGCTGACTCAATGACTAGATTGGAATACAAAGAGATTATATGCAATGTATATGATGAATGGCTTTCATGCGTATTCATATACGCTGTGTGGGTAAAACAGGAGATAGGTACTCCTATGGTGTCGTCCATGTTTACAAACAATCATAATGTACTTTTAATAAATCAACTCCGCCAATTTTGAATTATCTAGCGCTTAATTATTTATTTATACCAAATTGAAAATGATTTAATTAGGTAAGTTTTTTAGATCATTACTTGTCAAATAGTTATAGTGAACATTAAATAAAAAAAAGTTAAAATATTAGTAAATTTCTGTTTTGATAACAATCAATGGCTTATGGCTTATGGAGTGGTTAACATGGTTAGGGTTAGGGCCTCCATTTTTAACAAAATTTTCAATCATTTCACAAATGAAATTTCTCAAAACAACACACGTTTAGACGACATTTTCCTCGAGATCGGGGTTGCCGTTTGGCTACCTATGATGAAACCGAAATACCCCTCGACGCCATTCCATCATAAGTAATTTATTTGGCTAATTTTTACGCAGGACACCCTTCCTTACGCAACCACAGTTATAAGCGGTGGGCCTAGCCTTTGATGATCTAACATCACTCACAAGGCAGTGAGGGTCAGTTTAATGTCATAACCAGGACATATTAATTATTGTATTAAATTACTTACCTAAGAATTAACTTGTAATAAATTATTTTCAATTTGATATAAATAAATAATCAAGCGCTAGACAATTCAAAATGGGCAGAGTCAATTTATTAAAAGTACATTATGATTGTTTGTAAACATGGACAATACCATAGGAGTATCTATCTCCCGTTTTACCTGCTGTGTGTTTGTTGTTAATACTTCTGAAGCAAAATGCATAAGAGAGTATGACTTTTAAGTTTTAACCTTTTAAAAATGATTAAAGTTTAAACTATACTTTCATGCCTACCGAGCATTATGAGATACAATCAGTTTCAGAAAGAAAATATCAATCTGTCTTTTTAAAAACATTTCTATTGTAAATGTAAATTGTGTATTTTATTTTAATTAATTCTTTTATTTCATTTTATTTAATTTATAAATTTGCAAAATTAAACTTATTATATTATTATAATTGTCTCTAAGATTAAAAAAAGACTTAGTGTATTAAATATACCAAGTTTACATTTTAATATAATATAATATATAATTATATTATAATAAAAAAAAATTATATAATATATTTTTACATATTTATTTATTTTATTGTCATGAGGTTAGAACTCGATTATTATTAATATTCAAGTTTAAGTTCACTTTTAGATTTATCTCACAAATTTACCCTACTTTCACTATAAAATTTAATCAAAAGTTAAACAAACTAATGAAAAAAAATATTAACTTTTTGCCAAAAATCTTTCTTCATGCAGTATGCAAACGGCATTCAAGCAGAGCAAGACAGCATCAAGCAGTGAATAAAAAGACAAACCCATCCCAGTTCTTTATTTTTAAATAACAAATTTATTTATTACATTAAATTTAAAACTCTCTTTCCTTACTTTTTAAATGCAGAAATATGTTCCGACGCCCCGGCGTGTTAATGTCACGAAGGTAATGTTCGCGACGGTTTTAACTCAGCGACCATTAAGCATATGTAAAAGGCGGATTATGAAAAAACCGATTAAATAATAAATATTTAAAGGTTTAATGGAATGAAAAAAGATTTAATATTGTTTTTTATTTGTTATTTATAACATTTTAACTTAATTCAAAGTAAAAATTGAATAAAAAAATAAAAAAAACTTCATCATAAAATCGCAATATATTAATATACCAACAATAAGGAGAAAGTTAAAAAATCGCCAAAAATTTATTTATGTGTGCATCTATTTTTTTTGTGATTTTTGTATTTAAATTGTATTGTATTTAAATATTCTAATAAAAAATTTAACCCCCTAAAATAACATATGAAACAAACCTTTCTCCCGTTTCGTGCACATTCTCAAAATATCGATTGAACGCGTTAACCATACATTTCTAAATTGGCTCAATCGGTAACGAGAAAGTTATAAAATTGCCAAAAATCCATTTATGTGTGCATTTGGAAAATATTTGCATTTTCTAATAGACAATTTTATTTCTAAAAATAACATATAAAACAAAACTTTTTCCCGTTTCGTGCACATTCTCAAAAATTCGATTGAACGCTTTAACCATACATTTCCAAATTTGCGTTATCGGTAACGAGAAAGTTAAAAAATCGCCAAAAATCCATTTATGTGTGCGTCTAAAATATATTTGCATCCTCTAATAGACAATTTTATTTCCAAAAATACCATATATAACAAACCTTTCTCCCGTTTTGTGCACATTCTCAAAAATTCGATTGAACGCGTTAACTCTACATTTCCAAATTTGCGTCATCGGTAACAAGAAAGTTAAAAAATCGACAAAAATTTATTTATGTGTGCATCTGGAAAATATTTGCATTTTCTAATAGACAATTTTATTCCTAAAAATACCATATATAACAAAACTTTCTCCCGTTTTGTGCACATTCTCAAAAATTCGATTGAACGCGTCATCCATACATTTCTAAATTTGCTCCATCGGTAACGAGAAAGTTAAAAAATTGCCAAAAATCCATTTATGTGTACATCTGGAAAATATGTTCGTTTTGTTTGTATTTTTTATTTGATACGAGACTTTTTGGAGAATGTCTCGTTTTAATAACGATACGATATTTTTAGAGTCTTTATTAAACCAAAGTCATTCAATTGGAAAAAATTAAATAAATTTTAATATTTTATAACTCTTTATTTTTTTACAATGTGCACTTGTACCATTTCCATACATTGAAATAATGGTACGAGACGAAAATTGTCTTTTATTTTTTATTTCGATATGGTAGACTTTCCTAAAGATGTCTTGTTTAAATAACGATAGGAGATCTCTGGTATTGTTATTAAAAGATACAAGATTTTTCGTATCGTTTTATAACGATACGAGATTTCTTCTACCATTATTAATATTAAATCTCTGTCGATTGATAACGAAAATAACGGTTCGAGACGCAGGTGCATAGTATAAGATTCTATATATTATTTTGTTGACATTATAATACAATTTAAAATTGTACAGTAGGCAAATATTTCAAAATTGTGTTATACTTTGATTTATAAAATTAATTAATCGGTGAATTAAACAGGAACTGCAAAGAAGTATTGGACTTAATTATGGAAGTTTTTGGTCCTTGTTATTATCTCGCAAACAACCTGAGTGCACCACAGTTTTGAAGTTTCCTGTATCTGATGTGTTACAACGTCATTCCTGCTCTTGCTTGTAGTATAGTTTATAATTTGATTAACACAAAATGACAATACCAGAATAGAATACCGTGATTGTACTTTTTGGATTTTTTTAAATTTTAGATGTTTTTTAGATTATGTTTTTGAAACGGAATAAAATTTAAAAAAATACTTTTAAAATTATGCTGCATGTTTAAATTATAATAGAACTTTCTAAAAAAATGTTAATGTTTTAATTTTCGTGTTTTTATTCGCGGTATTTTTCCTTTTTTTAAACGAGTTATTTGCTACAAATTTGTGTACCAGATCCCAGTTTTTTTGTTGGCTTCTCTGAAAAGAATTACATTTATACTAATATAAATTGTTTTAATTTCACACGTAGTGGTAGTTGATGACTCAACTTCATTCATTGTTTTTTGGCCCAAGGTGACATAAAAATTACATCACAAAACGGACCGGATTCGCGTACATCCAGATGTTTATGTTTCGGCAATAGATACCGTCAGTGAAACAGGACGTTGCTTGTCAACAGTTTTATTTTTATGATCTTACGTCATATTAGAATTAGCCGAATGGAGGCATTAGTCTATTGTTAACAGCTCAACGTAATCGACAAATTTTTACTGTTAATTTGAAACAAGAAATAGCGAAAGGTGTAGGGAGAGAAAATTAACTAAAGGATTTTTATAACTAAAAATTGTACGAAGCCGCAAAAATAAATGTTACGATAACTATATCTGTTAGCGATATTGATACCTGTAGCGTGCAATTACCAATTCATGCACATAACATTTTGATTTTCAGCACACACCACACACACGTGGGCTAGTAATTCTTGGTACATATATATATTTATTCAATCGCTAGGGTTTTGACTTTTTTAATACTAAACGTTTTTCTTTTATTATTATAACGTATTATTATTTATTTTTGTGTTTTCATACATTTCAATTAAAGCTAAAACTTATATTTTATAAATATGCTGTATTAATTTGTCGCAAAAACACTATAGTTTATTATATTTTACCTCGTATATATAGTTAAAATTTATACGCTTGTCAATCTGTACTATTCACAATTATAGTCATCACAAACTTTTTCCAATTTAAAATATTTAAATTTTACTTTTTGCTACAATTGCATTAGTATTTGTTAATTTCGAACTAAAATAAAAACATATTTTTTTTGTAAATTGAAATGTTCACGCGTTAAAGAACTATAGTTCAATTATTGTGCAGTGCAATGCATATTATTCATTAAACGGATCAACATTTTTATTAAATTACAGTCTAATTTGGATGAACAGGGTTGGTTTGGCCACGCTTGCAGGAGCCTAAAGCAGAGAAATAACTTCACCAATTGAAAGCGGTAAATGCACTGTCGAAAATGTAAAAAACCAATGATAACATTAAAAAATAGAAATTCACAGATTGCATTGCGGAGTAATTAATGCTTTTTAGGTTTAACTGAGGTAACGTTGAATCTTTACAAAACCTACAGAGCATAATAACATGCAACAACAATGCCTTAGCCAAGTGGTTGGTTGATAACAAAACAATCGTATCCTTAAGATACTGCAAGATAATATAACTGACATACAATGTTTGTTGCAGCAAGTAGACAACACTGATGTCATCAATGAAGTACAACGGCAAGCCACTCAGACATCACATGATGAAAATGTTGCAATTGTTAAAAACAATTTGCCGGCAGGAGGTATTGATATATCATTTATAATGTATTATAATTTACATGTGCTACATCAATTTATTTGTAATAAACATTGCCTCAAATCTAATATTCCCTTTTTGCATGATGGTAATTTTTCGTCATCTATTTCTAATTCCCAAAGGGTACTAGAACTGAACGGAAAAGGAAAAGAGGTTAGTTGCATGATGTAAACCAACTGTACCATGCATCTTTTAAGTAGTACAGTTGAAGAAGAGGTGTACCAAGGCTACCGATGACGCAAATTTAGAAATGTATGGGTGACGCGTTCAATCAAATATTTGGGAATGTGCAAGAAACGGGAGGAAGTTTTGTTTTATATAGAATTTTAGGGGATAAAATTTTTTATTAGAATATTTAAATATTTTTGAGATACACACATAAATGGATTTTCGGCGATTTTTTAACTTTTTTGTTACCGAGAACGTAAATTTTGAAATGTATGGTTAAGGCGTTCAATCGAATTTTTGAGAATGTGCACAAAACGTAAGAAAGTTTTGTTATATATGTTATTTTTGGGAATAAAATTGTCTAAGAGAAAATGCAAATATTTTTCAGATGCACACATAAATAAATTTTTGTCGATTTTTTAACTTTCTCCTTATTGTTGGTATATTAATATATTGCGATTTTATGATGAAGTTTTTTTTATTGTTTTATGCAATTTTTAATTTGAATTAAGTTAAATAACAAATAAAAAACAATATTAAATCTTTTTTCATTTCATTAAACCTTTAAATATTTATTATTTAATCGGAAGAAAGTTTTGTTATACATGGTATTTTTAAAAATAAAATTGTCTATTAGAAAATTTAAATATTTTTAAGATGTACACATAAATGGATTTTTGGCGATTTTTTAACTTTCTCATTACCGATGACGTAAATTTGGAAATGTAAGGTTAAGGCGTTCAATCAAATTTTTGAAAATGTGTACAAAACGGGAGAAAGTTTTGTTATAAATGGTATTTTTGGAAATAAAATTTTCTATTAGAAGATGTAAATATTTTTAAGATGCACACATAAATGGATTTATGGCGATTTTTAACTTTCTAGTTACCTATGAAGCAATTTGGAAATGTATGGTTAACGCGTTCAATCAAAATTTTGAAAATGTACACAAAACGGGAGAAAGTTTTGTTAAATATGTTATTTTTGGAAATAAAATTGTCTATTAGAAAATACAAATATTTTCCAGATGCACATATAAATGGATTTTTGGCAATTTTTTAACTTTCTCGTTACCGATGACGCAAATTTGTAAATGTATGGTTAACGCGTTCAATCAAATTTTTTGGAATGTGCACGAAGCGGGAGAAAGTTTTGTTATATATGGTATTTTTGGGAATAAAATTGTCTATTAGAAAATACAAATATTTTCCAGATGCAGACATAAATGGATTTTAGCGATTTTTTAACTTTCTCATTACCGATGACGCAAATTTAGAATTGTATGGTTAACGCGTTCAATCAAATTTTTGACAATGTGCACAAAACGGGAGAAAGTGTTTTTCTAAATGGTCTTTTTGGAAATAAAATTGTCTATTGGAAAATACAAATATTTTCTAGATGCAGACATAAATGGATTTTTGGTAATTTTTTAACTTTCTCGTTACCGATGACGCAAATTTGGAAATTTATTGTTAAGGCGTTCAATCGAAATTTTAAAAATGTGCACAAAACGGGAGAAAGTTTTTTTTTATATGGTATTTTTGGAAATAAAATTGTCTATTAGAAAATACAAATATTTTCCAGATGCAGACATAAATGGATTTTTGGCGATTTTTTAACTTTCTCATTACCGATGACGGAATTTGGAAATGTATGGTTAACGCGTTCAATCGAATTTTTGAAAATGTGCACAAAGTTTTGTTATATATGGTATTTTTGGGAATAAAATTGTCTATTAAAAAATGCAAATATTTTCCAGATGCAGACATAAATGGATTGTTGGCGATTTTTTAACTTTTTCCTTATCGTTGGTTTATTAATATATAGCGATTTTATGATGAAGTTTTTTTATTGTTTTATGCAATTTTTAATCTGAATAAAGTTAAAATGTTATAAATAACAAATAAAAAACAATAATAAATCTTTTTTCATTTCATTAAACTTTCCAATATTTTTTATTTAATCGGTTTTTTCATAATCCTCCTTTTACATATGCTTAATGGTCGCTGAGTTAAAACCGTCAAGAACATTACCTTCATATCTAATTCTCTACTCTAGTTATGAATTTGAACTAATTATTTATAAATATCTACTATTCTCTAAACACTAATCTTTTCTTAGAAATTCTATAATATCTGCTTCAACATCTAAAAATAGGCGGTTTGTTCTATCTAAACTGCTTCTTAGGAAATCCTCTCAATCATCCTTTTCTGCTCAACGGTTTCATGACTTTTCTGTAAATAAAATTAATTCTTTAAGAAATCTAATTCTTTACTAAACTTGCTAATGAATCTTTTTCTGCATTTGCTCATATAAATTTTTTTAGAACTTACTAAAATTATTAATTCTACGTCATCTACAACTTGTTTTGTAGATCTACTTATAATTTACTTAATGAATTTTCTTCAATATTTCATCCCATCATTCTAAAATTAGTTAATTTATCTCTTTCCACCTCTAAATTTCTTACTTTTTATAAGAATTCTATTGTTATTCGTATTTCTAAAATCTCATTATTAGATCCTTCTTTTCTATCTAATTATAGACCTGTCACTAATATTACTTTCATCTCTAAAATAATAGAAAAAGTAGTTTATAATCAAGTATCATTTTATTTAAACTTTTTGCTACCTGTATCTCAATCTGGTTTCAGACCTGTAGGGATCAAACATTCATTTATAAACTATCTCACATATTAATTATTATTAAAGATTATTGCAATTTCAATGTTACTTAATCTATGTTAATTTTTATGTCTCTGCTTCTCTTTCGATTTCTTTCCTTTTTCCTGATAGCTTGTAAACGAAACGGTTCGAGATTCACGTGGGAATAAAGATAATATTTTATTACACCTGAATTGTGTTTGTTTTATTTATTTTAACTCACAACAAGGTGTCTTGTTAGTAGCAGAAGTTTTTACTAACAAATTCGACAAATACTTTAAAATTGAATTGTTACCAGGAATTGTTACCTGCTCACAGTACTGAAACTTCTTTACTCAAAATACATAACGATATCCTTTTTTCTAGTGACAATTGTAATCTTACTCTTCTTCTCGCTCTTGACTTTTCCTCTGCTTTTGATACTGTTGATCATACTATTTTCTTGAAGCTGTTAGATGATTCTTTTAATATTAGGGTAGCGTGGGGCAAAACGCCACGTGGGGCAAAAAGCAGTTTTTCAAATTTCTCCGAATTAATTCAAGTCCGAAAATTTTTAAATTAATTTTTGAAAAATAGAACGCACCCACATTATTTATAATAAAAAACCGCGTGGTATTGAGCTTTGGTTATTTTATTAAAAAAGTTTCAAGAATTTGTAGGTCAAATATCGCTCGTGTTATAATTTTTGTTTTTCGATTTCTTTTAAAATTTGTTAAAATAACATAATTTTTTGTGATTAGGAGTAGTTTGTTGTGAGGAGAAATCATTTTTACATATAGAAAATCAACTTCAAATTGGTTAGAACAATTTTTTGTTAATTAAAATTTAATTTATTCTTCGCACTCTCTTTTGGGGCAAAACGCCTCTTTTACTTTGGGGCAAGAAGGCTAACTGTAATTGTTTTAACTATTTGTCAAGTTTTAGATATTTTCACTTAAGGCAGCCAATAATTGTAATTAAAATTATATTTTTAAAATTTTTTCAAACTTTTGTTTTTGTATAAGTTTTTAAAATTAAATTAAAATTATTTTAATTTTTGAAGATTGAAAATGGTAAGAAATTACATAAGAAAATCCACCAGATGTTCGTTTTATAATGATGAATCATTGAAAATTGCTGTTGAATCAGTAACGAATGGCATGCCACTAAAAACGGCTGTCAAAAAATATGGGGTCCCTGCAAGAACTTTAAAAAGGCATCAGATGGCCATGACCAAATTTCCTGGAAAAATTATGCTGGGACATTTTCACTCAATTTTTACAAAGGACCAAGAACTAGAACTAGTAGAAATTATTAAAAGTATGGAAAAATCACTCTTCGGAATGACTACAACAGACGTCAGGAAAGTGGCTTTTGAATTTGCCGAAAAAATGAAATTAAGCCATCCATTCAAGGTTGAAATGAAAATGGCAGGGATAGACTGGATGTATGGTTTTTTAAAAAGACATCCAACGCTATCTATTAGAAAGCCACGAGGTAGAAAAAGAAAATCTGAAAGAGCTACCTTGCTAACGTCCTCACCAAACAAAAAATTGCTACAAGAAAAAGATGATCAAAATTGTAAAAAGATAAAGCGTTCTAAAGATTTATTAGATATAAAAAGTAAAACGGTGAAACGAACCAAAGATACAACTCCATGTGGGACTTGCACACAAATTTTTTGTAAAGATGTAACTGGGCGTCAGTGGATCAAATGCCAAAAATGTGGCATTTGGCATCATAATGGTTGCCAAGGACTAGAAGAGGATTATAATGACATTTTTATTTGTATTGAGTGTGATGATTAAAATTACAAACAAAACATTAAAATTTTAATAAATTTTATTTTGTGATTTCATTAAAAATAATAAAGCATTTTTTTTCATGCATTTTGTTTCTATTAAAGCTATAACAATTGTAATCACAGCTTGTTTTGTTAATTTCTTAATTTGGGCCTTTTGCCCCAGGTATGGGGCAAGAAGCTCTTTTGATAGACCTCTATAGTTTTCCTCATAAAACACAGAAAGTGTATTTTTGAATAATTTAAATTGTAGAATTAGGTAGTGGACATACCAATCTAGCTAAGGCAACATTTAACTTTAAAAAATGTTCGAGTTGTTGGGTGTGGTCAACCGCCAAACGTTAGAGGTGGCTTTTTGCCCCATGCTACCCTACTGATTCTTGTCCATCTTGGTTTTCTTCTTATCTCTGTAGTCGTTTTTCTTCTGTTGTTCTTAATAATTTTACTTTTAACTCTTCTACCCTTACTGCTACCTCAGGGTTCTATCCTTGGCCCTCTTTTATTTATACTCTATACATCTGAACCACCTCGTATTATTATTTGTTTTCACTAGTCAACTATATGCTAATGATTCTTACATTTATTTATACTTCTTTTCCTTCATCTAATCTCAATAGTGTTCTTCATAATCTATCTCTTTGTCTTTCTTCAATTATCGCTTGGTCTGACTATGTGTCTTAAACTTAATTCTTCTAAATTTGAATTAATTTGTATTAATAAATCTAAACACTTTATTACTATTCCTCCTATTATGTTACCAGATTCTAAAACTCTTGATGTTTTTCACAAGTTTTGTAGTCTAGAATTTTTGATTCTAGCATGCTCTTTCTTCTCAGATTAATAGTGTTGCTAGAAGTTCTTACTTTCATCTACGTAGAATAAAAAACTTTTGCCTTTTCCATACGATCCTACTCTTCGCTTTCTTGTTACTTCCTTAGTTTCTTCCTTACTTACTAGGATTGATTATTGCAACTCCATCTACTATGATCTTCCTGATTTTACACTCTATCTTATAATTAAAGCTTTTAATTCAGCTGCTCGTATGGTTGCTCGTGCCCCTTTCTTTTCTCGTATATCTCCATATCTTGTTCTCTTGCACTGGTTACCTACAAAATATAACATAATTTTTAAAGTTGCACATTTGTGTATAAGTTTCAATCTAAATTATTTCCTAAGTATTTATCAGATATATTATTTGAACCTAGACGCGCCGGTTTACGATCGTCTTCTTGTTCTCACTTTTTCTTAACTCATGTCAAACACTCTTTTTTGCTAAATTTGCTTATGCTTTTTTGGACCCTTTCTATGGAACTCTTTACCTCCTTCTCCATCACTCACAAAATTCAGAGCGGATCTTAGGACCCATCTGTTAGCAAAATTAATTGAGGAGTTCTGTTGAACATCGCGGAAATAGCGCTTTATAAACTAATTGATTGATTGATTACTGCTGGGATGTGCTATAACAGATGAATAATTGGATTGCAAAACCTATTGCTTTCTTCTCGCAAAAGTTAAATCCAGCACAAAGCCGCTACAACACATTTGTTCGACAACTACTGGCAATTTATTCAGCTGTTCACATTTTCAACATTTTCTCAAAGGTCGAGAGTTTACGATATTCATCAATCACAAACCGTTGACCATTGATCTTACGTTCTAGCTCAAATCTACTAACGCCAAGAGAGATTAGACACCGTGATTACATTTCACGATTTACAACAGAGCTAACCACAATAACTTCAAAAGCAATAGACCTTGAAGAAATGTCGTAAGAACATGATGATGGTACAACACTCCTCGACAACACAAGCCCATTGCAAATCAACATTATCACAGTCAACAACTCTAAAAACATTTTCATCGTCGACACTTCATTAGGCACTTCACGTCCATTATTTCCAACAAGCATGCAAAAAGCAGTTTTTCTAACTTCCATTCCCTGTCACATCCAGGAACACGAGCAACACCAGAGTTAATTAGAATCAGGTACGTTTGGCCCCATATTGATGAAAACATCCGAAATTGGTGCAGAGGATGTCTGAAATGTCAACGTAAATCGCTATGCTGCGCTCTGCCAGCCGTATTTCCTCCACCAAGCAGCAGGTTTCAAGTCCACATCGATTTAGTCGAACCAATGCCATTATTGAATGGATAAACACACATTTTAACGTGTCGATCGTTTCACCAGATGACCAGTTGTAATCCCCTTCAAAAATACGTTAACAGAAACAATATTAGATAAACTATTTATCAACTGGATTTTGTTGTATGGAGTTCCAGAAACCATTACAACGGAAAGAGGCAGACAGTTCATATCATTCGCTTTCAAAAGATTTATATATACATATTAAACAAATTCATACTACCGACTACCATCCAGCAGCCAATGGTATGATGGAACAATTCCAGAGACCACTTAAGGCCTCGCTCATGGTCCACGGTCCAGACAAGTAAACCGAAGTATTGCCAGTAACACTGTTAGACCTAAAAAAAAGACTTAAAGTTAACACTAACGGAGTCTTCTCGAAGAGTTTCCAAAACCACAAACCTATGCATCGAAACACAAACACTATGAGGAAACATAAAAAGCGACACAACCTAGAACAAATATAAATGTGGGTTACATCCCAAAAGACTTCTTCACAATAAAGCATGTTTTGTTCGTGTGAACGCTTATCGCTCACCATTACAACCTCCTTACTATGGACTCTACACAGTAGTTGAACGACATTCAGAATACTTTTCCTTGACAAAAATTGGCGTAGAGACACGGTGGCCATAGACCATCTCAAACCTGCATACGTACCAGTATTGTCTACACCGTCGCCTGGCCAACAACAACAACGTCGATATCACCTTCTATAACACTTTCAACAAAATCTGTTCCGTCGTCGAACAGTCCACGAAAGCGTCAACACTACCCTACTTTCAATGTCATCCGATGACTTGTCAGCAACGACAGCAACATTTTCATCGACTTCAACACACTCGAAGCGATCAATCGACACCAACATTCTACCGTTTCAGAGAACCACCAGATCGAGAAGGACAGTTCGTTACCCATTTCGGTATTTTGATTAGTATTGATTAACAGCTTACGCTGGTGGGGAAGTATTGTTAGACCGCACACGCCACCGCCCATCTCTATTTTAGACACGCAGCAATTTGCAGTCTCTACCTTCTCTTCCAACTACTTCTCCATCACCTGCAAATTTCAGAGCGGATCTCAAGACCCAATTGTTTGTAAAAGTCACTGAAAAGCTCTGTTGAACCTCGCGGAAAGAGCGCTTTACAAGCTAATTAATCGATTGATTGATTGATTGATTGATTATTATATATATGACATATATATTTTCGATATATTTTTTACAATATTCTATAAATTCTACCGAACCCAAACATTCGGTAGAATATTGTAAAAATTATGGTCTATTACCAACATTTTCGATATATAATCGATATATATCGATATATATATCGTTATAATACTCGCTGTCGTAACCGATTTACGATGCGACGGGTTCAAATCCTCGATTGAATAAAATATTCCAAACAGTTATTAAACTTTATTTACAGAAGAAATCAACTATTATTAGTTATTAAACTTTATTTACAGAAGAAATCAACTAATCGTTTATTTCCAGTAAATTCAAACTAACGCAACAATTAACTTTTAAATCGTTCAAAATCTATCGCTATGACAACGTCAACAAACAAATCAAATATTGCTTTAAATAATTCACCGAATCGCTAATCACGAATTTCACTAATAACGAATATCACTAATCACGAATATCACTAATCGTTAATCTTCTTGCGACGTGCGCTTATATACTCTTCGCAAGCGTCGTTTCTAGATTCTTCTAGATGGTCCGATTCTAGCATACTCTAGAATGCTCCAGTCACTAGAACATTCTAGAATACGCTAGAATCTAGTGCGTTCGGTAGCACGGTTATAACAATATATATATATTGCTGATGAGAAGCAATTATAATTGGCGCTATATAAATACAAAATAGAAATACATACATAAAAATTATATACATATATAGAAAAATCACAAATGTATAACATTGAACAGCCGATAATTTTATGCTGTGCGCGACTCGTAACAATTCAGAACTCTAATTGTGAATAGAATAATTTAATACTAACAAGCGTTTAAATTTTAACTATATATCTTTGTACAAACCAATAGACAGTAGTGTTTTTTACGGCAAATTAAAATAGGTAATTTTTCGTATCCAACAAAAGTTTTTACAACAGGTTATGGCAAATGGTCTTTCAAAAATCGTTGCAATCGAAATATTCTGGCGTCAATGTCAGACAATCCTGAATCTATGCCACATTCACCAGCGACATCATTTTCAAGGTCATGTGTTCGTCCATCATTTTTCTTCGCTGTAGTTACTATTAAAAGTTATAAAAATATTTAAAATGATCCATATCTTTTAATAAATTAATTGGGTGACTGGTTAGCTTAGGTAACCATGCTGTACGCTGACCTTATCTCATTCTATGATAATCGTACGCCCAGAATTTCCCAACATTTTAAAATTGAAAATAATTTCTTGAATTATAAAAATCAAAATTTAATTGAATTACGAATTCGAATGCATGCTAAGTCATTTCACGGATTGTTCGTGTGATGTGCTTCTAAAGTTTTCGGTAGCACGTCTGTACGATAACCTCATGTCACCGGGTTTGAAAACATGCAGGGCCAATGTAACTTCACTTTTAAAATCACAATTGAATATTGAATATCCATTCTAAACTCACTTTTACATCATTTAAAAAATTACTATACAAGTAACTCATAAAATCAGTAACAAAATCATTAATATTATTGATATCACTTCAATCAAATAATTAATTTTTAATAATTTGTTATGTATAAAATAATATATATGCATTAACTTTACCCACTATTTAAATTGAATTACACAGAAACAATTCTAAAACCTTCGATTATCGCGATTAAAATCCCCGCAAAAATAACTTTTAAACACAATAAAAAAAGGTAAACTTTATATAAATAAACGTAGACAATATGTGAATAAAAGTATTATGTAAATTTCAGAAATTGCGCCCTTTTGACTCGCCCCCTTATTACTCACGCCCTTCTTTCCGTCTTGCACCCTTTTTGTTTTGCGCCCTTATTGTATGCGTATTTTTTGACCGCGCCTTTATTACACTGCGCCCTTATTGCTGTGCTCTTTTTGTCCGCGCCTTTTTTGCTGCGCCCTTTTGTCGTGATACCTAAGGTTCGGCTTAAAAGGCCATGATATTTAAAACATTTAGTACAAAATTTTGAGAGTATCATTAGTGTAGAGTATTACATGATTTAAATATAATTACTTATTCTGTCGATTGATCTTGATCTCGATCTCACTTTAATATTTCGTTGAATCGTTGATTGCAACGATGAGGATGACGACGATTTTAACGATGCTCGGTTTTGCCCATGAAGAGATGATGGCGGCGGTAAACATGTTTGTAAACATGATGGTGACGATGCCTTCTTATTAACCTCAATATAAGGAAACGACGATGAAGATGACAACGATGTATGGCGTTTTGACGACGATGGTGATTGACTCGGACTCATTTTTAGTCTTGATGATGAAGTCGATTCTTGATAGTGATGCCGTGTTGAACATGTTGATGAACGAGAAGTTAGTGATGTTGATCTGCTACAAGTTTGTAATCAAAATTGTTTAATACCAACAATAAATATGAGAAACGCAGTAACCGAAAAAATATTAAGTGAAAACATTAACTTTGAGTACAAAGTTGCAAATTTAAATAATTGGTTTTACACATCAACCACCTTTTTGTCGAAAAGGTCTTTCTATTGTAGAAATTATTGTCTATTTGAAAATTTTTGTTACCAAAATTTTTGTTGTCGTTGAATCTTAATTGTCTTTCGTAGTGGGCATCACTCATTTTGCGTCTGCACTCAGCACTAGAACTTCTTGAATGAAGCAGCGTGCTGCAGGTTGCACTGTGACTATCCAACCTCTTCCTGCTACTTCCCCCGCTGCCACTCCTGCTGCTGCTGTTCACACGTTGTTTTAGTGTCGTTGGTCTAGATCTACAGATTTTTTATTTCCGTGTTTTTATTTGCAATTTTGTTTATGTATAATACTTTTAATATACAGGTTTTGTTGAATGTATTTCTAAATCATGAATACAGTTATAAAACCCATGCTGACGAGAAATGACCTTCTACATGACAAAAGTTGTTCATTCAGTTTCTTCACTTCAAACTTCAACTGTCGCTCGCTTTCTTTCATTCTTTCAATCTTAAAAGTATGATGCGAGATAATGTGATTGAAAAAGTTACTACTTTTCATTTCATGGTAAAGAATTAATTTATAATTGAAGATTTTTCGTAAGCTGCTTGTTGATAATGTATGTGATCGAAGTCTGTTCCACGTTTAAATTTAAATTAATATAATAATAATTAAAAACAGTATTACTTTTTAAAACGCAACCTGATTGACGAGGTTGTGATTTTCTTTAATTTTCTGTTTCAAAACTTTGTTATGTTTCTTCGATTGAAGACGTAAATCATTTTCCAGAGTCCTGGTCAACGTTTCAAGTTTTTTTATTTCTTTGGTTTTTTTTTTACTCGATTCTTCCACTTCTCGCTTGTAAGCGGCATGAGATTTCTGCGCTTCCGACCTATCTTGTTTTAACTTTTCTATTCTGAAAGTTAATTATGATGACTATTCAAAATCGGATATAATAAAATGACACTAATTTCTCATCATCAACATTTTTTGAAGAGAGAAAGTTTAGTAATAGCATATTGCTGTCTATTTAATCAAAAATTATGCTTCACAAGTTAAGTAGTAATTTAATTGTTTAATTACTTTGTTTATAAATTAATGAGTAACGTATGAAAGAACGATAAACTAAATAATTAAATAAATATGGCAGCGAGATGTACAGCCAGATGCATTCGGTTTGCGCTGCAGTAACTGGGTTCAAAAGCCAAAAATGTCCCCAACTTTTACACACTGTGTGTGTGTTGTTGAATCTGGGTAAAATAAAAATTGTCAATGATATATAGTCGTAAAAAGACGGACATACTCTTTCCTCAGCTCCATAATATCAACATGGCAATTTGCATCGGACTTGCTGACCTGAGATATTTTATTAAGACTCAGAGTAATTTTAACTAGGCTTGAACTGTGCCGGCCCACCGGGAATTATCCGGCGGGTCAGCACATTCAACCGTCAAAAGAAAATTATATTTTTGTTTTAATTGAAATTATCTTTAATTGTATAAAAGCTTCAAATAATGGTTTACTTTCAATATGACCAAACTGAAACAGCAAAATCATATAATGAGGACTCTAACTATAATTATTTGTATATTAAACTTCTGACGTCAACGACGTCAATAACCTATTACATATTTATTTTAATGCAAATTTTGATTCAATTTTTCAGCAAATAAAAATTTTTCAAAATTTTCAAACTTTGAACTAGAGAAAAGAAATTTCTACATTGAAGTGGAGACTGTATTGAAAGAAAAAAGAATTATAGCCAACCAACTCTTGAAAGTGTGAAAGATAAATTTCGTGTCAACGTTCACAACGTTGTTATGAATCAGTATTTAATTGTTTTGAAAAGAATGCGAAATGAGCACTGCAATGACTGAGTGGGTCGCTCAAAAATTTTGGTGATATTGTTGATCACTTCAAAGTGAATTATTGGATTTTACAAGAAAATGAAAAAATTTTCAAACAACTCTTGAAAATGGGTATAATTTGATCTTTGAAATGGAAAGAGAAGACATTTAACAATCTGAATCAGTAGAATTACTTGAAAATATGTACAAATGAGACAATATGAGACAAGTCAATTTACAATAATGTATGCTGATGTTTTGCGAAAAAGACCATTTACTAAAAAATCAACAACAATTAAATAAATCATTAATGTTTTAAAATCAACTAGTGTTAAAACAACGAAAAAGATGTTGTACTAAAATATAAATTTTAGACTCTAGTGTTTTTTGTGTTTAAGATGTTTGACTAGAACTAGGGGATATTTAACTGTTAAAATTTGTTTTGCAAAACTACCATGTAATGTAATAAATATAATCATTTATGCAACTTCTAATAGAGTTTTTGAAGTTTAAAATTTCATTATTAAGCATGAAATAATTATAGAAACTAAAAAAATATATAAAAATCGAACTAAACTGAAAATAGGTAAAACTATTAAATTATTGAAAAAATTAATATAAAACTAATGATGAAGTGGGCCGCCATGGCTAAGTTTCGCGGGCCGGTTTCTAAGCCAGTCTGACCCTGACTTTAACGTGCTTATTATTAAAGCATTAAAGTGAAAGAGGCCAAGAAGATATCATCGACACAAATGTTTTGTTGAAATGTTCACCTACCAGCAGTTGGTTCTTGAGAAAGCTCATTTCTGTCTTCATCAGTTGAACCTTGCCTCTCGTCAATGCCAGCGGATAGTGAATTCTGTTTAATTGATCGATAAACCGTAATAAATTTTATAAATATGAATTTTTTTAATAAAATTGTTTATATTGAAAAGTTCCACAAATTTTCAAAATTAAAAAAAAATAATAGAAAGTTTAACAAATAACAACAGTATTATAAATAAAAATGAACGAAAATTACTGAAAAAGTTGCATTACTTTTGATCTTCTTGCAGATAAGTTAAAATTAAATATATTTTGGAGCTTAAAAGACTTGCAGCAGAATCGGAAATGTTTTCAATTTCTCTTTCGACATCTTTCACCTTTTCCTTTCGCAACTTTTCCAAGTCAGAAAACGTTAGAATGTCAACATAGGAGCAAGAGTCGTCCTACATAAAAAAAAATTTAGTTTATTGTTTTTAATTAATTTTCAATTTTTAAAGTATTTTTTACAAGAGAATGTTGATAGATCGAGAAAGAGAATAGCACTAAACATGGGCCATTCAAAATACATGTAGTTAGACGTTAAAATCAAATAAGTTGATTGAATCGAACATAAATATGTTAATCATATAAATGAATTGTATCGATTTAAAAGCGAGCATCTATTAACTTTTTTCGAAAGATGTAGCGTTGTTTTGCAGGAAAATTAATTTTAAAAAGTTCATGGTATACATGAATGTATCTTAGTTATAAGCGGGTCATTACCTTTGTTATACATAAAACACAATATATTTCAATATATCCTTTACTACCAATATACCTATGCTCTGGTGCATACGACAATGCCCAAAGGCCAGGGTTTAAATTCCACATTCTTATAACAAAATGTTAATCTTCAACTTATTAAATGGCTGCAATTCTTTGATGAAAATTAAAAATGCAACCTGTTCAATTGCACATTTTAATAAGGAGCAGAATGTTGTGAACTTCATGTAACGACCCGTCTTTTCAGTCAAATCTTCTATGACTTCAAAATATGATCAAGTTGAAATTTTTCGTTTGAAAAGTTGATATAAGAACAATCATGTAAGGTGAACTAACACGCATTGCTATATTCATTTTGCCAAACTTCATGTGTTGTTAAATTTTCAATTTGAACTGTCAAGTTTCTCGTCAAGCAGTCCAACGTTATATTGTACAGTTCATCATTTATTAATTTATTCATCGACACTAACATGTTCATTCTTGAAAGATCATATTATTTAATTGAACATTGATTCCATTTATATTATTTCGCTAAGAAAATAAAAATTACCTTTAATGTTTTAACGGTGAAATCTATATTTATTTTTGTAATATATCAATCAATCAACTTATTAGATGTTTAAATTTTAATCATAAAGAATTTTGAAGAAATGGTTGAATGCAGCATTTGTGTTTATAATACGGCTTTTTACAATTTCATTTTGCAACATAATTTTATCATATCATCATATAAATTTATAAAATGTTTAATATAACATAAATAATTGAAATTTGTTTTCACACCAGGTACCCTCTCGTCATAATATTTCATTGACATTCTGCAACGTGAACATATCTAGCTCAGGTGGTGGTTGCCAAGATACGTTGTATCATACAACGCAGGTGTCTTGCAAGACAGGTAAAATGCAGAAAGTGCTATTAATGATCAACATCGGCCAACAAAATGAAGTCTAGCATTTTTATTTTTCTTTTCAGATGTAAATTTGATTTTTGTACGTTTTCTGAATTGAAGGTTTACGACCATATATACTGTAACTAACCATAATTTAAACTGTATACACAAATCATACGAATCATATTATCAGAATCGTTGCACGGCACGAAACCAATAAATCTAACAACTCCCATGAAAAATAAAATATCAACCGACCCTAGAACATGCGTGGTGTGCAGGTTTTCACTGTTTTAAATATCTACATAACTTATCTTTTTTTCCATGCATGGTTCCGAATTTACAGTTTGAACTCTATATAATAAAGATATAAGGTCTAAACCTTTTATTTAATATAATCTGTCCATATCACATTTAATATGAAAACTTGTAACAAAAACGTACGAAAATTGTGAGCTTTAAAGTTTTAATAATTATATCAAAAAATCATTAAATGTACACATGTAACAGATAAACATACAGTAAATAAGTTACTAAATTTTTATATTTATAAGTTATTGTCTTCGAAAAATTCAAAATGAACGTTTTGAACAAATTTTCGAAAACTCGTCGAACAAATTAAAAAAGGTGTTGCACTCTCGAGAGCATCCTACTAATTTAAAACGTGCGTCGTAGAATATTACAGTAGGGTTATATTATATATTCATAAAACCACATACAACCAATCAGACATTTATTTGCTATAATAAAATTTACTATAATTTTTAGTTATTTCCTTATTCATTCATTCATTTATTTGCTGTGTAAATTATTGATGACAATAACAACTTATGAAAAAGTGAAATATTTCATTTTTTATGGATAATAATAAACTCATTAAGAACAAATTATAACGAACTTTTGTAAATAAATAAATAAATTAATTAATGATTGAATAAATATCAAAATGCATTTATATAATCCAATGAACAATATTCTATTGCTAAAATAACGTACAGAATAAAAATATATTGGCTATCCTAATGTGATTGAAATTGCAGATGAAGACATCTACAAATTAGATAATAGATAATAAACATTAACAAACAATGAAGAGAACAAGCAAATCAGTCAAAAAAGAAGTAAAGCCATCCAACCTGATATGCTTAATTTCGATCTGGTTTAGATATAATATTTTGACGACGAATGGTGATGATTCGATTACAAATACAACATCAAAGACACGCCCACAACAGACGATTCAAATAAAACCCAAGCGGTAGTCTAGAATGTGCAAACCCTGAAAATAATAAATCGCCGACATAACTAGTTCAAAAGGTGAGTACACTATCATTTTCACATGTAGAAATTTATACGTTTGTTGATATTGGCATAAAAACAAAAAAAGACTAGAATAGGGAAATAAAACTAATGATAAAATTAAATAACTATGATCTAAGCAATTACTTAATATATAATTATAAAAGCAACACAAATATCAAATTTGAAAAATTTCACACGAAAATCAATAAAAATAGCGTAAAATAGAGAATGTTTAAAAGCGACAGCAAAAACAGACTTGAAGGAACTATTGATTATTTATAATTGATTTCTGTTAACAAAGTAGACTGCACAATTACATTTAATCAATTGTAAGAAACAGAAACCAGCCGCTTACCAAAAATAACAATACTACAGTAATGCGAACGTAAAAACTGTTCAATACAATCCTAAGCATGCATAAAATAGAAGGAAACATGTCTGTACGTCTATGGGCAATGCGATTCGTAAAAATGTAATCTATGAAGCGAATGTTAGCAAAGATACTAGCAGTTTCAAATAATTTAAAAACTTCACAAATACAGGAGGATGAGCGAACTGCTTTAAAATTTCAATATGTCGTGGGTGGTTTCCAGAACTTCTTCCTGGAATCATCAATTCGAAAATAATCAGTAAGTCTTCAAATTTTCTAATGCTATCAGCTGTTGGGAAAAGATTAAAAACTGTTAAAGGTTAATTACACTCTTCCTAGGTTCAGACGAATCAACAACATGCCACAAACATCATATACGAATACACGCTACGAAGCATGCGATAGGCGGGGATATTTTTGTCACTGCACGCACTGTGCAAAAGCATCAGGCGACCTTAACCACTAGGCAATCAAGAAAAACAAATAAATATTTTCATATTTTTACGAAATCCTGCAATTATGTTGATAAAAAAATAAATGTTATTTTTATAATAAAAATTAAATCACGATTAAAATGCGTTGACGCAATTGTAATAAACATATGAAAACCTTATCCTTAAGTTGCTGGCATTTGCAGAATGCTAAAGTCATCAAATAGAGAACGTCTGTCAACCACGGGACCACGCTGTCTGTCTTTAAATTCAATTTAAAATAAATTAATCAATAAACAATTAGAAATTAAAATCGTGTTTGATTAATATGTTTAATCAGAAAAATTAAAAACTAGTTTTATAACATCTTATTCATTTAATGCTGCTTACCAGCCACTGTTCAGTGCAACACCTTTTACGAACCGCAGAGAGAAAGAACGCTTGCTACCCGCCAAGATATTTATGCCATCCCAAAAATTAAATTTTTTGGGTCTCTACTGAAAATATTAAAGCATTTTCACACGATCTCGTATGAATATTAGCTATTCTTTGTATCCAGTATTTTTAGTGTTTCAACATCTTTCTACAAAACATAAGATTGATATTATTTCATTAGGAACAGCATTTGTTTTTTTTAGTGGATTATATTGCCAAGCTATTATCTCAAGCTTTTCATCCAACACCTTTTCTTTTTGCAGAAAAAATTCATCGTTTGCATCACAACTTATAATACTCACGACATATAATTGTTAGGTGCAATTGTATCTGTATATATGAAAAAAAATTTACAAAATGGAAATATTTTTTAAAGTATTTTCTTTTCAGTAATGTCGCCACACAGTTAGACCACCAATCGCAATCTAGTACAGATTGGAGTACATACAAAACCGTTTTGATAAACGCTGCAACTACAGTTTGTGGGAAAACTGGTACAAAACGTCAGCATGAACGGGACACTTGGTGGTGGAATGACAGTGTACAAAAGGCAATAGCTGAAAAGAAAGCTGCATACAAGCAATGGCAAAAATTAAAGTCTGTTGATGACCACAAAATTTTTCGTGAGAAGAACAACTATGCAAGACGTCAAGTGGCACTGGCTCGGACAGATCAGTGCAGAGAGTGGCTCACTAAAGGCAAAAATGAACAAATGAAATCGCTGTATCGTATAGCAAAACAAGCAAAGCATACGAAAAAAGACATAGTTGGTGCCTAATGTATCAAAAACGACAAAAATAAGATGGTTCTTGAACAAGATGAGATCAGGCTACAGTGGAAAGAATTTTTCAACCGTCTGTTAAATGAAACAAATTCCATCTATGTCAACTTTGACGCTCCACCCATCGAAGGTCCGATTCTAGACATCACTGTAGAGGAGCTAACAGAAACTCTAAAAGCTATGAAGGATTGGAAATGCAGCAGGGTCCTCTGGACTCACAAATGACATTATCAAAGCATCTGGTAAGGCAGGTATCCAAACGTTACTACAACTTTACCGTGAAATCTGGAAAAATTGCTCAATGCCGACTGAATGGAACTATAGCATGACAGTCCCACTATACAATGGCAAAGATGATCCATTGAACTGTTCATCATATCGGGGTATACGTCTGTTAGAACACTCCCAGAAAATTGTCGAAAAAATCATTGAGAGAAGATTAACGTCGTGCATCACAATCGGAAATTATCAATTTGGTTTCCTTGCGGGGAAATCAACAATTGATACAATTCACATCCTTCGGCAACTGCAAGAGAAGTACCTCGGCAAAGCATCAACAACTATCACACGTTTTTGTAGACCTTGAAAAAGCATTTGATCGAGTTCCCCGTGAAACAATCAGGTGGAGTCTAAGTCGACAACTCATTCCAGAATATCTTGTTCGACTTGTGATGGAAATGTATACGAATACTAAGACTTTCGTCAGGACAACGGTTGGAAAAAAAGATGCATTTGACATCGGCGTTAGAATTCACCAAGGTTCGATTCTCAGTCCACTGTTATTTATAACTGTGATGGAAGAAATCACAAAGCCAATACGAACTGGTGACATTTGGAATCTAATATATGCTGATGATATTGTTTTAACAGGCACGTCTGAGCAGAATGCAGCACAAATGTTTGAAGATTGGAACACCAGACTCGCCTATCATGGATTCAAAGTCAACATCAGTAAAACCAAAGCAATGAACACTGGTGAACCCATTCAATCCACAGCTACTGGACGATGGCTCTGTTCAGTTTGTAAAGCTGGTGTAGGTAACAATTCAATCAAGTGTCAGCAGGGTAACCAGTTGTGTCACAAACGTTGTTCAAAAATAATTGGTAATTTATCTAGTGTCCAATTTTGTTTGTCCTGCTTGCATCAGTCTACAACAACAAATTCGAAAAGCAATGTTTTTGAAAACATTAAGGTAGAGACAGTCACATCGTTTCAATATCTAGGGGATGTTCTGGGTTGTACTGGAACAGCTGTAGCTGCCGTTCGAGCACGCATACGTGCAGCCTGGAATAAATAGCATATCCTTGCACCTATATTGATGCGCGTGACATACCACTACCACTACGATCAAGACTTTATAAATCTGTGATACTCCAAAAGTAGAAAATTTTTCAGTATGTTTTAAAACATAAAAATACAGCAATTACATTGAGCGATTTTAAGTGTTTTAGAAATATTTTCTATTTACTAGTGATAATAAGGTGAAATTATGAAATTATAATAGATCCCTGTGGGGTATGTGACAGGAGAGTGAAGACTAACTCGGTATTGTGTATAGGATGTCAGAAATGGGTGCATAAGAGATGTAGTGGTGTGAGGGGGGCACTGAAAAAGGTGGAAGGCACGTTCAAATGTAAGAAATGTGTTCATTGTGTGATTAATAGTACAGAAGGAAGGACGGGGTTGTGTGGTGGTATTGAAAGAGTGGAAAGCTTTGTTTACTTAGAAGATAAGCTGAAAGCGGATGGAGGATGTTTGAGCGCAGTTACGGCTACAGTTCGTGTGGGATGGATAAAATTTAGGGAACTTGGTGGGGTATTGTGTGGAAAGAAATGGTCAGTGAAGATGAAAGGGAGGGTATATAAAGCATGTGTGAGAGCAGCGATGGTATATGGTGGTGAAACTTGGGCGTTAAGGAGAGAGGAGGAAAGTGTACTGCAGAGGGCTGAAAGAGCTATGGTGAGGATGATCTGTGGGGTTAAAGTGAAGGATAGGAGGAGTAGTACAGAGCTGATGTCAATGATGGGACTGAATGAGGACATTGTGACATTGATAAGGAGATCGAGATTGCGGTGGTATGGGCATGTGTTGAGAAGGGATGAAAGGGTCGGGATTAGGCGAGCGTTGGAGTTCGAGGTTGAAGGAGTGGTAGGAAGGGGTCGTCCGCGATTGGGATGGAGAGAGCAGGTGGAGAAGGACAGGGTGAAAGCGGGGTTGCGTGATACTGAGGCGAGTGACAGATGTGGATGGCGTCGAGGGGTATTTCGGTTTCATCATAGGTAGCCAAACGGCAAACCCCGATCTCGGGGAAAATGTCGTCTAAACGTGTGTTGTTGTTGTTAATAAGTTGAAATTATGATGCAAAAGTTAAAAATTTGAGTCAGAGTCAAAAATTTTAACACGGAATCAGATTTTTTTGAGGGGAAGCCATTTTTCACCGGACTCCAACGTTCTGGTTTAAAGTAACTTTAAAAATAAAAAGTAAGTTCCTACTGAAACCTGCCTGCTGTCTGTTGAATATGTCCACCCTCCCAAACTGGTTGCTGAACAAGTAGTACACTGCCAACGTCAATCTATCTCCTGCTTGCATCAAATTTCTTTATTCAATCAAATGATACAAATTTAAATAGTGTAAATTGATATTATCAAGATTATCATCAACTGGTTCGATTGTTAACCTTTCGCCAGTGATCACTTTTGATATCTTTCTGAGTTACTGTCAGAAAGAGTTACAAAAGCAGATCGTCATGAAAAGTTCAATGAAAAACATTTTCAGGGCAATGATTTATGGATGCTCAGCATAGTAGGTAAATAAATATCTAAACAAATGAATGAATGAATAAATAAATAAAGTAAAATAAATGTTAAATAAATGAATCAAACACGCTGAAAAAAAAGAATAAAATGTTTAAAACCTTGCAAATAAAAACTGGAGACGACATCATTGGGCAGGTTGGGGTTGAAACATTTCTTTGAAGCAAACAAAATTTTACTTATGCAACTTATGTACAAAAATTACATAATGTCAAAAATGAAACGTAATCAAATGCTTAGTTGTCTTACCCGAGCAATTGAATAAATGTTCTTTTTTCAAAAGTATGTTGCTCTGACAAACGTAATGAAACGTTTGCGGCAAAAAAGCTGTAGATGAAAAGTACAACTCGTGCGTACATATGTGTAAGCACGGCACGGTACACGCCAGTATCGATCAGTTACAAAAGGTTGTATGACAGTCTATGAATTTCGGACAGGAATTTGAATAAGATGATCAGGAACAACAATGGCGCGAGACGCAACACGTCCGCAAGAACATATTAAAAGCAGATAACAGCTATCTAATAACAGGAAACATTGTTCAATTAAACTGAAAACATCAACTACCATTTGGACTAACGTTTTGAGAATTTTTGACAAGTTCCTCGAGAGTCTTCCTGCGGGGAAGAGTGAGACACTCCTTTGATGATTTGATATG
>NW_008705459.1:1416921-1417987 GCF_000326865.2 Helobdella robusta | reverse complement strand
TTAGATACTCATGTACTGATGAAGTTAAAATAGCACCAATGAATTTTTCTTCATCTACTGTTTTCCATGACCTGTTTTCATCACTGTTTTACTGTTTTGCTGGCCGAACAATCATTGTTTCTACTTTTATGAAACTGTGATCCGAAATTATTCCACTAGGATAGATCTTAGCATTAAGTACTGGAAAGTCATGTGAACTGACAACTAAATCCAATGTACCTCCTAGGATATGTGTAGGAACGTTGACATGATTTACGAATAGATCGGGGATCAGAAGTTCTCTCAACATGCAAATTGAAGTCACCCTTCAATAAGATGTCTGAGTTTAAAATTGTTAAGTACTCCAAAATTGAAACCAGATCATCATAAAACAAAACTGTTATTGGAGCTGAGCCAGGTTTGTACATAGCTAGCAAGATGAATACGCTTTTATTTATTGATAACACTGGTCAACACCCAAAAAATTTCCTAAGGTCTTTCGGCTGATTTATGGAAATTTTGATGTCCTGAATCCAAATATCACATTGGTTTTTCTAGATCAGGTCAACTTTCTAAGCTATGGCCATATCTTCATTTTCACTTTTTTGTGTACAGTCCCAGGTATTTTCGCTGTATGTGATGCTTTGTTCTTAATCACTTCATCACTATGAGGAATTTGCAATTTTTAATTAATTGGTATTTTTATGTTTCCCCTATGCACACACACACACACACACGTTCAATGCATTAAATCACGTAACTACAGTCACGTGATCAGACAATCGCAGACATGCCCGGACGAGGCTGTGTATAACTATGGATAGTTACGTCAGCATTTTCCAAATCTGAGCCAGATAGCAGATTGCATTAGTATAGGTATCAGTTGCAAACGAATCGCAAGCGAACGACATGGCTTCCAAGAGAAGATCTTGTAAAAATAAACCCGACGTATTTTGCTATATCTGCGGTGAATACACACTTGTTCATAACAGGAATCAAGTCACATGTTTCATAAAGNCGTGCTTACCATGCTTATTTTGGTATTAAACTTGGTGACCAGGATAAAGATTGGGCGCCACACATGGTA
>NW_008705459.1:1406402-1415936 GCF_000326865.2 Helobdella robusta | reverse complement strand
GTATCCATTTCATTTAAATTTAGAGCTTTCATGTCTTCACGGCCTTTGGGACGTGTGCCAGGTACTTCAACATCTGCAAGAGAAGTTATGGCACTGTTTCTACTTCGTTTGACATGACCAATCCACCGCAGACGGTGTTGCCGGCATTCGTCCTTTATATCATCTAAACCAGCACGACGCAAGATTTCGGTAGATTTGATGTGCTCCTTCAGACTAATTCGTTGCATCCATCAGAGCATTTTCATGTCGGTTCGTTGAAGTTGTTGTTCCAGTTTGGTTGACATTGGCCATGTTTCTGCACCATATAACAACACCGGACGTATTACAGATTTATAAAGTCTTGATCGTAGTGGTAGTGGGATGTCACGCCGCATCAATATAAATGCAAGGAGATGCCATTTATTCCAGGCTGCACGTATGCGTGCTCGAACGGCAGCTTCAGCCGTTCCAGTACAATCTAGAACACCTTCTAGAAACGATGTGACTTTCTCTACCTTAATTGCTTCAAAGACATTGCTATTTCGAATTTGTTGTTGTGGATTGATGCAAGCAGGATAAACAAAGTTGGACAATTTAGATAAAGTACCAATTATTTTTGAACAACGTTTGTGACACCACTGGTTACACTGCTGACACTTGATTGAATTGTTACCTACACCAGCTTTACAAACTGAACAGGGCCATCGTCCAGTAGCTGTGGATTGGATGGGTTCACCAGTGTTCATTGCTTTGGTTATGCTGATGTTGACTTTGAATCCATGATCGGCGAGTCTTGTGTTCCAATCTTCAAACATCTGTGCTGCATTCTGCTCAGACGTGGCTGTTAAAACGATATCATCAGCATATATTAGATTCCAAATGTCACCAGTTCGTATCGGTTTTGTGATTTCTTCCATCGCAGTTATAAATAAAAGTGGACTGAGAATCGAACCTTGGTGAACTCCAACGCCGATGTCAAATGCATCTTTGTTTCCAACCGTTGTGCTGACAAGAGTCTTAGTATTTGTATACATTTCCATCACAAGTCGAACAAGATATTCTGGAATGAGTTGTCGACTTAGACTCCACCTGATTGCTTCACGGGCAACTCGATCAAATGCTTTTTCAAGATCTACATAAATGTGTGATAATTGTTGATGCATTGCGAGGTACTTCTCATGCAGTTGCCAAAGGATGTCAAGTGCATCAATTGTTGATTTCCCCGCAAGGAAACCAAATTGATAATTTCTATTGTGATTTCTATTGTTAATCTTTTCTCAATGATTTTCTCGACAATTTTCTGAGAGTGTTCTAACAGACGTGTACCCCGATATGATGAACAGTTCAATGGATCACCTTTGCCTTTGTATAGCGGGACTGTCATGCTATAGTTCCATTCAGTCGGCATTGAGCAATTTCTCCACACTTCACGGCAAAGTTGTAGTAACGTTTGGATATCTGCAGTACCAGATGCTGTGATAATGTCATTTGTGAGTCCAGAGGGCCCTGCTGCCTTTCCATCCTTCATAGCTTTCAGAGCTTCTGCAAGCCCCTCTACAGTGATGTCTGAAATCGGACCTTCGATAGGTGGAGCGTCAAAGTTAACATTGATGGGATTTGTTTCGTTTAACAGACGGTTGAAGTATTCTCTCCACTGTAGCTTGATCTCATCTTGTTCAAGAACCATCTCTTTTTTGTCGTTTTTGATACGTTTGGATATCTCCAGTACCAGATGCTGTGATAATGTCATTTGTGAGTCCAGAGGGCCCTGCTGCCTTTCCATCCTTCATAGCTTTCAGAGCTTCTGCAAGCCCCTCTACAGTGATGTCTGAAATCGGACCTTCGATGGGTTGAGCGTCAAAGTTAACATTGATGGGATTTGTTTCGTTTAACAGACGGTTGAAGTATTCTCTCCACTGTAGCTTGATATCATCTTGTTCAAGAACCATCTCTTTTTTGTCGTTTTTGATACATGAGGCACCAACTATGTCTTTTTTCATACGCTTTGCTTGTTTTGCTATACGATACAGAGATTTCATTTGTTCACCTTTGCCTTTAGTGAGCCACTCTCTGCACTGATCTGTCTGAGCCAGTGAAACTTGACGTCTTGCATATTTGTTCTTCTCCCGGAAAATTTTATGGTCATCAACAGACTTTGATTTTTGCCATTGCTTGTATGCAACTTTCCTTTCAGTTATTGCATTTTGTACACTCATTCCACCACCAAGTGTCCCGTTCATGCTGACGTTTTGTACCAGTTTTCTCACAAACTGCAGTTGCAGCGTTTATCAAAACGGTTTTGTATGTACTCCAATCTGTACTGGCTGTGATTGGTGGTCTAACTGTGTGGCGACAATCTGTTGAAATTTTTCTCGATGAAAATTTCAATCACAATTGCAAACAAAAACGGTTATAACACTGATCCTTGATGCACTCCTACCTTAACAGTAAAAGCGTACGACATCCCCCTTCCGACCCTCACCTTTGTCTTCGCCCCTTCATACAGCTGCATCACAGCTTTAACAAGCCTCTCATTCACTCCTTTCTTCCTCAATGCCCATTTGATGATCTTCCTCGGTACTCGATCAAAAGCCTTTTCTTGATCCACAAAACACATGTACAATCTTCGTTTCTTCTTTCTATAATTTTCCTGCAACATTCTCACTATGAACAACGCATCCACCGTTCCACTACCAGGCATAAACCCACACTGCATTTCATTAACTGTCACCATATTTCTCAAACTTCTCTCAAGCACCCTCTCCACTACCTTCATTCCGTGCACCCCTATATGACCCACAATCTCTCACATCTCCTTTGCCCTTATACAACGGCACTAACACACTGTGTCGCCAATTCTTAGGTATACCTTCATCATCAAACATACTGTTAGCAATTCTCATCATAACTTTAATTCCTATCACCCCACTCGCCTTTATATGTTCCGCTGCCACTTCCGAAATCCCTGTCGCCTTACCTAGTTTTATTTCTCTAACTGCTTTCTCTACTTCCTCCATCGTCACCTTCTCTATGGGTCCGTGTGTGACCGCGGATTCCACATTTCCATCCCACTCATTTTCTTCATTCATCAACTTTTCCATATGGGCTTTCCACATCTGAGCATTTTCCTTCTCATCTATGCAAACAATATAATCCCAAAACAACAATATGATAAATATTATTTACTTTGCTCACGATTGTATAATTACATCTCCACTATAATAATTTTAATAATGCTCACAATTGTAATTGTAATGTAATGACATCTATTTTCATTTATTACAATTTAAAAAAATCAGAATCTAACATACGAAGAATTGGTTACAACAAGTAAGACAATATTATAAAATGAAGAAAACAAATAAATATTAATAGTGATTGTTGAACCATAATTATGTTTTTTTGTTACGTTAATAATCACTGGTATGCATGATATCAGATGTTTCAAAAATGAAACTTGTTTCTAATAAATTTCAATGTGCGGATTTCAAATATGTAATCCACTTTTTTCTATCACGCACAGTTTTTTCATAATTCCAAAAAATGGTTTAAAACATCCTACAACCGAATTACATAACAATGTAATGATTACATATTTGAGATAACGTCTGATATCCAATATATATGTGAATTTATCTGTGTTATATTCAATACTGACACGGACAATGTTGTATACACACAAAGACACACATGTGTATATGAAATTACTTATATCATTAAAATCTAGGCCTGCCCATTTAATTAAAACAAATTCATTATTTAATATTGAAATTTTATTCAGTTTAATTCATTTGATGTCTACTAGTTCGAGTTTTATAAAATGTTGTTTGAATTCTCCAAATTCATTTTGTTATATTTGTGGAAGATACACGCCTCAGAAGCAAAGGCTGTACATCAATGAATTTGTAAAAAAATTTATTATGCATATTTTAAAATAAAATTAGATGATCAAGATAAACCATGGGCACCTCATAGGACATGTGCAGAAGGACTAAGAAATTGGAGCAGAGGTTTGAAAACTTTTCTAAGTTTTGGAATTCCAATGATTTGGCGTGAACCCAAAAATCACACAGACGAGTTGTTACTTCTGCATGGTAAACACCAAAGGTTTTAACAACAAGAACAAAATAGATTTTTCATATCCTAATTTGCCTTCAGTATTGAGACCAGTACCTCATGGGGATGACATACCTGTTCCGATACCAATCGACATAGCAAAAGTTTTGCCAGATGATGAATCAAGTTATGACGATGTTGAAACTGATAAAGACACTTTTCTACTTAGCAATTCAGATTCTAGAATTACTGGAATCACGTTTAAAGGTTAAAAATATACTAGAACCTGAAACAACTTTTTCCTGGTATTGAAATCGTGAAGCAGAATTTATAAAAAAATTTCAAAAGTGTATATTGTTCAAATATACCTGGATTGATTACTGAGTTGGGAGTTATGTATGGTGCCAATGAATGGAGAATTTTTATTGACTCTTCCAAACGAAGTCTTAAAGCAGTTCTTTTGAATAATGGAAATATTTATGCATCTGTGCCAATTGCCTATTCTATTCAATTGAAAGAAACTTATGACAACATGGCGGCGCTTCTTCAAAACATCAAGTACGATGAGCATAAGTGGTTAATATGTGGTGATCTCAAAATAATTGGAAATCTACTATGCCAGCAAGGAGGCTATACTAAACTTCCATGTTTTATGTGTAAGTGGGATAGCAGGGCAGATAAAAATCACTGAAAAAAAAATATTGGCCACCATGAACAAATTTTCAACCAGGTATAAAAAATATTAAATTCCCTAAGTTGGTTGAACCAAATAGAATGCTCCTGCCTCCTCTTCATATTAAACTTAGATTGATGAAGCAGTTGTGAAAGCGTTGGACAAAGAAAGTAAGTGTATTGCATATATTTGCACCAAATTTCCAAAAATCAGTAGTGAGAAATTGAAGGCTGAGATCTTCTATGGTTTATATATCAGAATGTTCATGAAAGATAACGAATTTATTAAAATAATGAATGAATTGGAATTGAATGCATGGATCAGTTAAAAGGGAGAATAAGACGGCTAAAGAATGTGGGAGAAAATCAAGAAATTTTTGTCCTTAATTTGAAGTTTTATGTTTTTGGTACTCTACATTTTATTATTTTTTTGTAAAAAAATTAACTAATTAATATTTTGAACAAATTATTTTGTAAATAATCGTGAAGACAGAATGTTAAAAATCAGTAAAAGATAAAAATGTTAAAAATGAAATTGTGAAAAATTCTGACATGATAGAAATATTTCACGTACATATTTGAAATCAGCGTGTTCGAATTATGTTTGAACAATTAAAATATTTGAGACATCTAAAAAATTTAAAAAAATGCTTACCAGTGAAAAGTCTTTACGGACTGTAATTACGATGAGTTAAATAATAAAATTAATGACGCATCGAAACTGCTCGTCATCGTCATCAATATTAATATTAGAAAGATAACCACATTGTCATCACATTATCGATATTAAATGAGCATAACGATTATCAGGACAATCCCTTACATTAATAATTAGTTGATGGCACCTCTTGACTACTTCGACATCACAACTGTTTATAATGAATTGAGCTGCTTTCATTTGGTTTACACTATCTTGAATCTGTGTTATCAACATGTTATCGTCATTATCAGCATCATTATGCTATTGCCATCACATCATCATTACTATGTTGTCATCGTCACATCATCAACATTACTGTTTTTGTAATCACATCATCAACATTACTATGTTGTCGTCGTCACATTAACAGCACCATCGACATTAAACAAAATTGTGTTGTAGCCAATGAGTTGTTTTACAAATTAAATCTCAAAGTAATCGTTTAAATTATTCAATTAAAATATTAACATATTAACAAAAACCCAGCATTGGTTAACGAAAATATTAAATTAGTGAATTCTCTTATTGAGAAAAGTGATTTTGTCTAAATTCAGCATATTTATATTATTTATAACGATTAATTATTTTTCCAAATCAGGGATTATTTAAGTATAACAGTAAAAAAATAAAATTAATTAATTAATTTTACATTCTATAATACTTATACTATAACTATTACCATAATACTCTACATTTTATTATCTGAGGAATGTTGACTTATTTTTTTTAAATCGACTAATATTTTCAATAAATTTCGATAAATTATGCGCACCTTTTTAACCTTCCATCAAACATTTAGCGCCATGTTATGTTTAAAAGTTTGTAAAATGCGTAAACAAATTATTGACGTAATCTTAATATATTTATATAGGTCATTTCTTCAATTCAAGCATTTTTTATTAAAATAAATTTTTGTTAGCATTTAGATTTAATAGTGAAATCAAGTTAAAACATTCTGCAAATTAAAAGAAAAATTAAAAACAGAAGCAGTTTTTCATTAAAAAAATATTCACCCAAGTCTTTACATTTAAAATTAAATAATGAACAGTTCAAAGGCAGCCATTTCTACACTCCGACTAAAACTAAACATAACTTAATGACTTGTAACCAAGGTAGGTGAATTAAGTTTGTATTATAATTATAATATTATATGATAAAAACCACAGCATGTTCGGCGTTAGTTAACTTCCAATTTAACTTTTCGATTTTTCTAACGGTTGATCGAAAATCATTTTCAAGTTTCTTTAGTTCAAAACCAAAATTTGTGTTTATTTTATGCATGATAGAACAGAAAAGCTTTTTTCGGTATTCCTATACCAACTTCGGAGTTCAAATTGATATGTTGTGCCCAGATGCTCAATTATTTTCACACTGTGCCTATTTATAGGTTCCTTGTTTTTTTTAAGTAAATATTCAATTTTATAATCTTCAACGTCGTAAAATATAACACTTTCACGTGTTTTCATTATTAATCTTAACAATACTCACCCAAGTCTTTACATTTAAAATTAAATAATGAACAGTTCAAAGGCAGCCATTTCTACACTCCAACTAAAACTAAAGATTTAAGATTTCAACATTTTGGTCCATGATTTGTTTAGTAATTTTAGTTTTGTGTTTCTCTTTCACGTTATTCTTCATAGCGCCAGTTTGTACGTGCATCGTGAGTCTTCTCGATAACTTGGACGTCGTCATACCAATATATTCAGAATTATGGTGCCCACACTCACCAATATTACATTTTAACAAATATATTAGATCAGCGCTTCTCAACCTTTTGAGATTCAAGGACCACTTAAAAAATGAATGTTTCAGCCGCGGACCACTACTGAAAATTTTGCTGCTAGCGCACTTGTAATATATATATATATATATATATATATATATATATATATATATATATTATTTCATATAATGACGTAACAGCTACACATAGTTAGTATAACATAGTTCTTAGTATAACTATTAGACTTAGAGAACTACAGTTAACAACTTGACTATAGGTGTATTAAAATTGTTATTTAAAATCATTTATTATATATTTTAATTAATGTTTTAACTTCAAATTAAAAAGAATAATGTTCGTTTTACATTGAGGTTTGCATACACCGTATCAATTTATATGTCAAATATGAAACAAAGTGCAATTGCATCTTTTACAATGAACAAACGTGCCAAGTACATTAGAAAAAATGCTACATTTAATTTTAGTATGAGCCTTGAGCTTGCACAGCTGAGCATAGCTTATCCAAACGAGGCGTAATGTTCGAATGACTCTATCGGAGTTCATCTTTTTCATTTTTTTATTTAAAAAAACTGGCACTTCACATTTTGCTCGCGGACCACCAGGCAGAACCCAGGATTGGCCTGTCGCATGATTACGCTTATTTAACCGTATTTTCCATTCTTCTCTATTCTGGGCTATTTCTGGTTCAGGCCCAGTGCCTTCATGTTTTTTGACAACACTTCTTTCCAGCTTGGATCTGCCACTTTTCTTTAAATTACAGGTTGAGAACCGCTGTATTAGATGGCTATGATCCATTATCGATTCTGGTTTAATAATGCAGTTGTTTTTCATCACAAGAGATGACGTTCTTTGTGGTTAGAGTGGTATATTTGTGGTTTAATGCTATCGTTTTCGTTGGCTGCTAGAACGGTTGGCCAGTACGAGTACATAAAGTACAACATCTCTCATCACAACCAAAAGTGCATCTCTCTACGCTAGACTCATCAGTAGCTCGAGTTTAAACACCAACTTAGTGCAATTACTTTTTCACTACACAATTTTGCAAACTAAGATGATTTTTCAAGCAATTCACAGAAACATTTTAATCGATAGAGACTTACCGTTACTCTGCGAAATGAAGGAAAAAGTGAGTCGACTTGAATCCACTTGCTCCCGCAATTACGGTTGGCCAGAGAAATGAGAGAAAATGTACTTTATGTACCCGTACTGGCTACCGTACTTACGGGAGCAAGTCGGAAATTTTCACCTCATATATATATATATATATATATATATATATATATATATATATATATATATGGGGTGAAATTTTTACCTAGGACATCTGGAGAATGAGACCTTCAAAAATGATGCAAATTTAAAACCAAATATCTACGCTAGATACGTCGATGATATCTTTGCCTCCTAAAACGATCCTGAACAAATCACCCAACTTCTTGGTACCTTAAACAAATCAAAATTAAGATTTACCATTGAAATTGAAGAGGAACAACGTTTACTTTTTCTCGATGTGTTAGTCACCCGTGGCGAACACAATAAAATCATTTGTAAACCGAGCATTCACACACTCTTCCAATATTGAAAATCGCGACGCTGAATTAAAAAGAGTCGCCAACCTGCTTGTAAACAATGGATATAAGGCTTATTCTATTGAAAAGATTGTTAAGGGCAAATTACTACACAACAATAACCTTCCTAATACCAAAATCAAGATAACGACATCATCTTGTATTACAATCACATGTCAACTGCATACAAAGTAGATGAAACTATTCTTAAACATATCATCAATAAAAATGTCACACCAACCAACCCAAGTAATAAAGTTAAACTCCGAATTTATTACAACAATAAAAAAAACGTATCACCTAATACTTAAAAATAATTGTAGTCCTGAACATTTCAAAAATTCAACACTAATTTCAACATTGTCCAACTTTTATATATATATATATATTTCGGAACGAGGTTTTCTTTAATACAAACATCATTGAAGATATATGCCCATTTTGCATTAATGACTTTCTTTAATGAACACTCAACAAGTCTGAATTTATTAAACTCGTATTTATTTAAAACAATAGACATGGTAAGGCTAACAGCGCTGTTTCGGGAAGTCCATCTTCAGAGCCTATGAAAATAAGAATAGCATGAAATATTTTTATAAAATTAGAATGCATATTAAATGTGTAATAAAATTATTAAGAAAATAACGAGAAACCTTTGTTAGTGAAAACAATGCAAAACATGTACAAATTAAATTTATGGTTAAAAATATAAATGTATATAAAAAGTTAGTAAAATAGTATTAAATTAAATATTAAAACAAATAAATTAATACTGAAATTTAGTTCAGTGAAAATTTGTTAAATCGGATGAT
>NW_008705459.1:1391652-1406352 GCF_000326865.2 Helobdella robusta | reverse complement strand
AATTTATATATATATATATATATATATATATATATATATATATATATATATATATATATATATATATATATATATATATATATATATATATATATATATATATATATATAATCAGAAATGCAATTATTGAAGAAATGTTCGCATGTTCGGCGTTAACTTCCAATTTAACTTTTCGATTTTTCTAACGGTTGATCGTAAATCATTTTCAAGTTTCTTATGTTCAAAACTAAAATTTTTCTTTATTTTATGCATGATAGAACAGAAAGACTTTTTTCGGTATTCCTATACTATCCTCGGTGTTGAAATTGATATGTTGTGGTTGTGCCCAGATGCTCAATTATTTTTATACTGTGCTTATTTATTGGTTCCTTGTTTGTTTAAAGTGAATATTTAGTTTTACAATCTTCAACGTTGTAAAATATAACACTTTTACTGTTTTTTCTGTTTCTAAATTTATTGGTAGGAAGAATTCCAAAAACCCGTTGTTGAATATTTATCTGATGTTTTTGTTCTATGAGTATTGATTCGGCTAATCGTAAATAATAATGGTTGTTATTGTAATGTAAGATTTCAACATTGTGGTCTAAGAATTGTCTAGTAATTTTAGTTTGTGTTTTTCTTTCATGTGATTCTTTATAGCGCCAGTTTGTACGTGCATCGTGAGTCTTCTTGATAACGTGATCGTCGTCATACGAATATATTATATATAGTATTAAATTATATATATATATATATGTTCGGTTGAAGATTACACCCCATTTTGCAGGTAGAAGTTTTTTAAATCAAATTTCAACAACACGAAGCTGTTTTGTTTCAACTTTATTAAACTGTGAAGTTTGGCTGACAGCACAACATACCAGTTACTCGAAAAATTCTTGATAATAACACTAGCATACTTTGTAATGAACGTCGTCCCTCAAGACTCAAAATAAAAGAAGCTATTCTCATCGTCAATAATAAACCAACAATCAACACGCAGTCAGACAATTTCGCCCACGTCTTACAACTTTTTACTCAATATCGCGACGTTGTACTGCCTCAGTTGCCAAACGTCATCAATAGACAGCAACTACACACCAAATATAAATACGAATATAACACACAAGAACGCACCATTAACAACAATCCGTTTGTCTCTTCACGCCATAAAACTCAAACAATTTGTTCACTAACTTCATTATTTGCCACGCCTTAATATTTCTTTATACATATTTATTGCTATATAACATTATATCCAATTGTTAAATATCTAATAATTCTTGAATAAACTGTCATATCATTAAATATTATTATCGACTTTCCATAATTTCTGCATTACTTCTCGTCACTATGCTAACCATGTACACTTCAACTACGATAATACACAAACAATGTTACTCATAATTTTTCTTTTAAATTTATTCGTTTATTTTCAACAATATAATGAGTTAATTATAAAATATAGGTTGTTATATAGGTTGTTATTCATTTATTTATTCATTTTAATATCTAATATTCTATTTTCTATTTCTTATAATTTATATTATTAACTCCTCATTTGGTTTTACAATCTAGGCTCCGACGATGGCATCAGCCGAAACGGCCGTCAGCCAAACTTCACAGTTTAATAAAGTTGAAACAAAACAGCTTCGTGCTGTTGAAATTTTATTTAAAAAACTTCTAACTGCAAAATGGGGTGTAATCTTCAACCGAACATGTTTATCTGAGAACCTCATACCAAATTATATATATATATATATATACATATATATATATATATATATATATATATATATATATATATACGTGTACAATTAAAGGCGTTCAATTCAACACTGTGACACAGAGCCACGAAATATACCACGAGAACCCAGAGTTGGCCTTGTCGCATGATCACGCACATTTAACCGTCTTTCTATTCTTCTCTATTTTGGGCTATTTCTGGTTCAGGCCCAGTGCCCTCATGTTTTTTGACAACACTTCTTTCCAGCTTGGGTCTGCCACTTTTTTCTAAATCGCCAGTTATAATAGTTCTACTGTACTCTACCCAATCCTTATTTGCTTTCCTTTCCACATGGCCGAAACATTTCAGTCTCATACCTCTAACTACATTTGACAACTCATCTAACCTAATCCTTTTTTTATTACCTTATTACTTAGACAATTCCTCAACCATACTTCCATTATCCTTCTCAACATCTGCATTTCTGTTCTTTCCAGCCTTCTCAAGTTTTCAGCCGCACAGCCCAAGCTTCGTCTTACTTAGACCATTTATCCTGGTTCTTTTATACATACCTATCATTGTGTTCACCAACCATTCTTTTTACCCCGCCTTAGTGGCGGAAAAAGCGGTAGAGGAAACAAAGAAAATTCTACATTTATACTGATTTTGATAATGCTTTCGATAAGGTCACTCATGTTAGTTTGATTAAGAAACTTTTTGACTATGGTATGAATGGGTATATTGTAGAATGGATTTCGGATTATCTTAAAGATAGAACTCTTGTGGTTAGAGTGGATGGAAGCATATCTGATCGTTTTAAAAAGGATAGCGGGATTTCACAGGGAATTGTTTTAAGTCCTGTGTTGTCTGTTATTTATGTGAATGATATTTTTTATATTTGTAAATAGGATTCTGGGATAGGCCTGTATAATGTGTATGCTGATGATGCTAAGATATGTAGACATGTTTTTTGTAATAAAGATAGGGTGGTCCTACAGCTAGCTTGTTTGGATGATTTGAATGAATGGGGTATAAAATGGGATCTGAAAAAAAATGTTGATAAATGTATCTCTTGTATTTTGGGCACGCATAGTGCTAAGTGTCCATATAAAAACAATGATTTTGCTCTGGATGAAGTAGACACCGTTAAGGATTTAGGTGTCTTGTTTGAATATGATATAAAATTTTATAAGCATATTTATACAACAATAAATAAATGCAGCTCAATTTTAGGCTTCATTAAAATACATAAAAATGTATCTAAAGATTCATTTTTAACAGTTTATAAATCTTTAGTCAGGTCAAATATAGAGTATGCGGTGTGTGTGGTCTCATTGGTCGCTGGAGGTTATAGAATACATGGAACGTACTCGGAAGAGGAATATTAATATGGTTAAAAATTGCAGGGGATTGAGATTTCTCTCCCTACCAGCAATAAGTTACGAACGTCTCAGGGGCGATCTCATTTTGGTGTGTAAAATAAGAGATCAGAATCATTCTACCTGCTATCCATTACTGAAGAGACCTAACGACAAATGAACAAAGGGTCATTCATTTAAGTTTATAACTTTAATCTGTTTTATAAACTATGATGATTAATTTACTGAAGAGCTATAAAACCCCAATACATTCTGCAATTCTATATTTTTGCAAATTATTAAACAGACTGATGATGATAGTCTAATACAATTTGATAACATTGATATAATACATCATTAAAATTGTTAATAATTAATTAACTGATAACATTAACATAATTACTAAGTGATTAATTAATTGACAACATCGACGAAATTATCAACTTAATCTGTGATTACTTGTTGCATTTTCCATGGTTTGTCGTGATAAATTCTTGACTGAAAAATAACGTTCGGATTCTTTGGCAACCTTAAAGCTAAATCCTGTAAGTTACAAAAGTAAACAATTTATTCAATAAAAATTATAATTTATACCCTAAAAACATTTAAAAGAGATCAAATCTGATACATACTTTAAAAAAACTATGAAAAAAGGATTAAGCTTAACAATGAGAAAACACTGGGGTGATAATGCTCATTCAAATGTTCTGGTTCTGCAACAAAGTAGAAATGTCAACAGCCTACAAAAAAATTGAAGTGTATTGAGAACCTTCTTAGTTTTTTGTTTGAAATATTTAAGATGCATCAACAAACATTGAATTTAGGTAATTGCGTACCCACATATAAATTTAATTTTATCATCATCATAAGACACTGTAAGAAATGACTGAACAGAACGCAGGCAAATTAGATCAATAGAAGGGTTGACATGAGTACAAGGTTCTCCCTTCTTCAACTAAAATATTTTGCCAGTAATTATTGAAAGCATACTTCTTTTAAAACAAGAGCATTTTAAAAAAGAGATTTTATAAAAATCATTTTTTACAAGTTTTAAAGGGATTTCAGGTTTTTGGATCTTCAAGTATCTCTAGCCAAGAAAACGATTCAGACGTCTATCAGTTTATGGTCATAAGATTATGGTTCAAAACAAATTTGAAAAATATATATCAATAAATTTATTGCATATTAAATACATAAAAACGTAAATCCTTAAAATTTTTGATCAAAGATTTAAGAAAAAACTTAAAAATTGTAGTTTTTGAAAAACAGATTAATCAGTCTGTTTGAAATGACCACTAAAATTTGAAAACTCCGTAAAATGAATAAATATGCAGAAATAAAATAGACAACAAACTTAATATTATATATTATTGAAAAACAAACAAAACAAATTAAATAAGTAAAAGAAAATGAGAATAAATAAAATGAAACAAAATGAGTGAGGAAACCTAACAAAAGTTGGAAAAACAAAGACTGAATAAAAAACTGATGAAACAGATGTTCCAAATAAAAAAACTCATAAATGAACAAATGTGCCAACAAACAAAAAGTGAAAATAATTAATAGGATGACAAAACAAACATACAGCTTCTTGCACAGCGTTGCCAGTCAACGTCACCATGCACTTGACAGCATGCACCAAACTAATATGTAAAAGTTTTAATCACGTTTTTTTATAAATTTATTAACTTGAATATTATCCATCCTTTAATCAACTTTAGATATTAAATAAACAACTAAAAAACAGCAAATTTAACGAGATAGATGATGAAAGTTATTTTAACCATCTATATAAAATTGATAAAGAAAAAAAAATTAGGATTAATGATTGAAACAAAAATAAAAAATTTTCACCTCAATAACACGTGGCAAATTTTTAAATAAATAATTTAAAGGTATATCACATGTGAAAAGAAATGTATTAATTAATTATTTAATTAATCGATCAATCAATCAATCAATTATAAACACTTATCAACGCCAGAAACTAATAAAACTTGACAAATAAATAAATAGTTATTTATTTAGTACTATTATTAGTAGTAGTATTTTAATTATAATTAATAATAAATTAAAAATTTAATTAATTAATACATCCGTTAAGCAATTTTTGTTACTTTGGATTAGTCAGCATGAACTTCTCACATTTTTTCATTACACAGGTGGCTTTGGTATGTTATAAATGAAACAAACAGTTAGTTTAGTTTATATTATATGATAGAAAATAAAAATGAGCACTAAAATATAAAGCATGAAATGATTAAATGAGCTCACTGATTAAAATAAAAACATCTAATGTACTATTCTATACAATGCATAATTCAAGCAGCACAAGCAGTACAACAATCAAGATGTGTTACCATTTCAACAAAAACTGAAATATGAAAAGCAATTTTTATTAAAATGACTTTTGTAACTACAAACTATCAAATGAAATAATACAAAGTAGAAACATCATTTATTGTGAGCTTTATTAGGCGTCAGATAATATGAACGCCTATCTGTCGATGATTATGAAAGACAGCATTGAAAGAAAGAAGGTGGAAGTTATAATTGGTGGAGGTGAACCGAATTTCAATTGGTGAATTGGAGATTGAAATATTGTAATGGTTAAAAGCCGAAATTGGTCCTGGGCATGACATAAAACTGCATCCACGCTGCCTTGCGTGCTTTTGAGCGAAAGGCTAGGCCCACCGCTTATAACTGGTGGTTGTCGTCAGGATGGGTGTCTGGATGTAAAAACTTTTCCCCTAATTACTCTTATGCCATCACAAAGAAAAACAACGGCCCCTAGTCCCCAGCAGGCCTTAAGTGGTCAAGGGGTGCCAAGAATCCCTGGGAAGTATGAAATAGCGGAGGGATGTTGCAGAAAAATTCAGAATGGCCCCTCTATGGTACTTAGACTTGGAACGCTCAATGTTGGATCACTGACTGGCCGCAGCATGGAAATCGCAGAAATGCTCGAGCGTAAAAAGATTGACATCTGTTGCCTTCAGGAAATCCGATGGAAATCGAATGGTGTCTGTCATGTCAACTCAGACAAAGAAAAATATAAACTAATTTGGAATGGTCAAAAGACGGCCAAAAATGGTGTTGGAATTTTTGTCAGAGAACCGCTAGTCCAAGAAGTACTAGATATTAAAAGGATTAATTCACGTCTCAAGTGGATCAAGCTTCGCATAGCAAAGCAAACAATGATTATTTTTTCTGCATACGCACCACAGACAGGCAAATCAGAAGAAATGAAAAATGACTTCTGGGCTGCGTTCTCTGACACCATCTCAACAATACCAAAATCTGAAACAATCCTGATTGGAGGCGATCTCAATGGCCACGTTGGAAAGAAAACAGATGGTTTTGACAACGTACATGGCGGTTTTGGCTATAGAGAACGGAATGAAGATGGCAACCGCATCCTTGAGTTTGCTGAAAGTCACGGGTTTTGTTTACTGAACACATATTTTAGAAAAAGGTTGGAAACACCTTATAACATACAAAAGTGGACTATCAGCCACGCAAATTGATTTCTTCGCTGTCAAGCAACAACACCGAAGGCTATTCAAAAATATCAAAGTTATACCTGGCAAATCATGTGTCGCCCAACATAGACTCCTTGTGGCAAACCTGATTGTCGAACTGTCACAACATAAGTCTAAACAAATGCCTCGGAGAATCAAAACGTGGAAGCTGAAAAGCAATATTCATTGAAAAAAATTTCAACAGATTGTCGCAACACAGTTAGACCACCAATTGCAAGTCAGTACAGATTCAGGTACATACAAAATCGTTTTGATAAACATTGCAACTACAGTTTGTGGGAAAACTGGTACAAAACGTCAGCATGAACGGGACACTTGGTGGTGGAATGACAGTGTACAAAATGCAATAGCTGAAAAGAAAGCTGCATACAAGCAATGACAAAAATCAAAGTCTGTTGATGACCATTAAATTTTCCGTGAGAAGAACTATCCAAGACGTCAAGTCGCACTGGCTCGGACAGATCAGTGCAGAGAGTAGCTCACTAAAAGCAAAAATGATCAAATGAATTCTCTGTATCGTATAGCAAAACAAGCAAAGCATACGAAAAAAGACATAGTTGGTGCCTTATGTATCAAAAACGACAAAAATAAGATGGTTCTTGAACAAGATGATATCAAGCTACAGTGGAGAGAATACTTCAACCGTCTGTTAAATGAAACAAATCCCATCAATGTCAACTTTGACCACACATCGAAGGTCCGATTCCAGACATCACTGTAGAAGAGCTTACAGAAGCTCTAAAAGCTATGAAGGATGGAAAGGCAGGAGGGCCCTCTGGACTCACAAATGACATTATCAAAGCATCTGGTAAGGCAGGTATCCAAACGTTACTACAACTTTGCCGTTAAGTGTGGAGAAATTGCTCAATGCCGACTGAATGGAACTATAGCATGATAGTTCCGCTATACAAAAGCAAAGGTGATCCATTGAACTGTTCATCATATCGGGGTATACGCCTGCTAGAACACTCCCAGAAAATTTTCGAGAAATTCATTGAGAGAAGATTAACGTCGTGCATCACAATCGGAAATTATCAATTTGGTTTCCTAGCGGGGAAATCAACAATTGATGCAATTCACATCCTTCGCAACTGCAAAAGAAGTACCTCGCAATGCATCAACAACTATCACACATTTTTGTAGACCTTGAAAAAGCATTTGATCGAGTTCCCCGTGAAGCAATCAGGTGGAGTCTACGTCAACAACTCATTACAGAATATCTTGTTCGACTTGTGATGGAAATGTATACGAATACTAAGACTCTTGTCAGCACAACGGTTGGAAACACAGATGCATTTGACATCGGCGTTGGAGTTCACCAATACTCGATTCTCAGTCCACTGTTATTTATAACTGCGATGAAAGAAATCACAAAACCGATACGAACTGGTGACATTTGGAATCTTATATATGCTGATGATATCGTTTTAACAGTCACGTCTGAGCAGAATGCAGCAAAGATGTTTGAAGATTGGAACACAAGACTCGCCTATCATGGATTCAAAGTCAACATCAGCAAAACCAAAACAATGAACACTGGTGAACCCATCCAATCCACAGCTACTGGACGATGGCCCTGTTCAGTTTGTAAAGCTGGTGTAGGTAACAATTCAATCAAGTGTCAGCAGTGTAACCAGTTGTGTCACAAACGTTGTTCAAAAATAATTGGTTCTTTATCTAAAGTGTCCAATTTTGTTTGTCCTGCTTGCATCAATCCACAACAACAAATTCAAAATAGCAATGTTTTTGAAGCCATTAAGGCAAAGATAGTCACATAGTTTCACTATCTAGGGGATGTTCTAGATTGTACTGGAGCAGCTGAAGCTGCCGTTCGAGCATGCATACGTGCAGCCTGGAATAAATGGCATCTCCTTGCCTCTATATTGATGCGGCGTGACATCCCACTACCACTACGATCAAGACATTATAAATCTATGATACTCCGGTGTTGTTATATGGTGCAAAAACATGGCCAAAGACAACCAAACTGGAACAACAACTTTAACGAACCGACATGAAAATGCTACGATGGATGCAACGAATTATTCTGAAGGACGACATCAAATCTACCAAAATCCTGCGTCGTGCTGGTTTAGATGATATAAAAACCGAATGCCGGCAACACCGTCTGCGGTGGTTTGGTCATGTCAAACGAAATGGAAACAGTGCCATAACTTCTCTTTCAGATGTTGAAGTACCTGGCACACGTCCCAAAGGCCGTCCAAAGAAGTCCTGGTCGCAAACAATCGAGCAAGACATGAAAGCTCTAAATTTAAATGAAATGGATACAACTGATCGTTTAATTTGGCGCAAAAAGTTGATAGCAAAGAAAACAAAGACCTACCTCGAGAAACTGGGTCTCTGGACGCTAAACGAAGATTGATTGATTGATTGATGTTGCTTTAGCACTGAATAGAATAAACCTGTCAGATAGAAAGTTTACAGTATTAACACCAGCTATTGCACAAGCTAGTGAGCAAGACATCAGGGATACATCTCTGTCACGACCCACAGTTTAACGTAAACGACAGCAACATCGATCAACTATTGGCAGCAGTATTTGCCAACATTTTCAGGATAGTGACGGAAACCCACTTCTAGTTCACTGGGATGGGAAGATCATGAATGATGCGACAAACACTGATAATCCACACTCCAGAACTGATAGAGTGGCTGTTGGTGTGACTGGCTGTAATATGGAAAAAATCTAAGAAATTGTTAAAATTGCATCAAGCACGGGACAAGCACAAGCCAATGCAATTTTTAAATTGCTCAAATTATGGGACGTTAGTGAAGACATTATAGGCATGTGCTTTGATACTACCGCTGCCAATACTGGAACGTCAAGTGGAGCATATGTTTTGTTGGAGAAACTGCTCCATAGAAATCTCATGCACTTTGCTTGTCGTCATCACGTACATAAATTGATAATCGGTGAAGTTTCCACAGTTCTGTTTTGTCTAATAGAATGTTTGAAAAATTTCGAGCCTACTGGCCAAATATAAATCAGTTAAACCACAAGCCACTTGATGAAGACAGGATGCTACAGATGATGCGGCCCGACAGTACCATCTTTGACATGTTTTCTTGTAATTCCCATCAACTAGCGTGAAAATCCAGTCTGTGTTGTTTTTTTGTGTGCTGCTAAATTTTTGAATGCCGAACACATGCTCAAGCACAAACATACACACAACTACATACAAAGGCATGCTGCTCTTAGAAATCACGCTAAATAACAAGCAAAACAATAAAAATCATACAAACCATCATTTCTTGAGCTGAAGTTTTCTGGTAACATCTGTCAAATTCAAGAATTATAAAACAAATAAAATAGTGTTTTATTAATTTAGTGATTTTTTTGATTATACAAAATTACAATGATATAGAGACCATACAATACACCAACAAAACTGACGAGAAAATAGTTTTTGAATAACAAGCATCACCCACGATGAATATTTCTTCAAGTTCCGTCAGCAAATTCTCAAATTCTTCTCCCTTAACAACTTCCAACTCTCTGCACTGATAAGATATGATGATGAAAAATAATGAACACAAGTTATTTCCTAGCTTCACAAATGTGGCATCTCAAATAAATAAGTCAAACAGGTAATTAGATAAGTTGCCTAACATTAAATTAAAATTAGACTAACAGAAATTACCGAAATATTATATAGAAAAAAAGGAGATATCTCTTTTAAGAGATAAGAGGGAGATCTTATGTATAATGTGTATGTATTGCATAAACACATTTTATTACAAAAAACTTATCCCTGATCAACATGCCACTATGATCATGGCATTTCCTTTTTATTTATTTATAATTATAATAAAATAACAAATAAAAGGCAATCCTCCAGTTAAGTTGCCAAAATTTTTACTATTATTAAAAATGTAATTACCACACATGTTTACTAAATATTAACAAATTGAACGTAAGAAATGTTTAATGAATGGTTTATGGAGACGTGTCACAGTTAATAATTGTCACTAATTGCGGACATGGAACAATTGAACATGTCTCTTTCTCCGAACTTGTTTCTAAAGACGAATTCATGCATATAAGGTAAGACGGAAACAATTCCCTTGATGTTGCTTACTAGAGAAGGAATTTTCTATTGGCTTGGCTCCAAACATTATTAATATTTCATGTGGGAATTTCTGCATTATTGAGATTTACGAAATTTTGCTAGTTTATCACTACTGAGTGCATATGTACTACACCTCGTATGCTGCCGATGTTAGAATACGGGGCCCAACCAACTGAAATGATGTTTGAAACTGGCAAGATATGCTGCACAATTAGCGGTTCAAGTATTATAGCTTTCTGAACAGGAACTTTCACAAAAAAAAACTTTCTCAGTGACTCTCTCATCATAAATAATAAATCAATAACATAGAAACGTGAATAAAAATACCATAGCAATAACAATTCCACTTTAAAAATTTTGCTGTGTACCATGTAGAAATTTGAGCACCTAAATTGGAGGATTCTCAAATAAATATTATTATAATAAATAATTATAAACAAAAAATTATTTGGTGATGGTAAAGAATTATTTCCTAAAGTGGGTGTCAGGAAATTTTTTATTTCCCCCTTGTAAATTTCCTCCTGAAACTTTTCTCCCGGGAAATACCCCTGGAAATTTAAATTACGCCCAAATTAAACAAAATTTAAACTCGAGTGTACACATTCATTTTAATTCTTTTATTAATTTTTTTAGTTTTTTCAATTTATTTACATTCATTTGATAAATTACAATAAATTAAACCAGACTTAAAAATACACAGAAAGTGAAACAAAAAAAAAATAAGAAAAATAACTGATATAGATCTAGATGGATAAGAATACTAAATTATACAATACGAAAAATTAAAATAATCAGATGGATACAAATACAAAATTATGGAATAAAAACAATCAGAATGGATACAAATACCAAATCATGAAATACAATGAATTAAAATAATAGGAATGGATACTAACACTAAATTATGAAATACAATGAATTAAAATAATCAGAATGGATACAAATACTAAATTATGGAATAAAAATAATCAGAATGGATACAAATACAAAATCATGAAATAAAATGAATTAAAACAATCAGAATGGATACAAACCCCCTCAATCAATCAATCTTCGTTTAGCGTCCAGAGACCCTAAATCGTTTTCTTTGCCATAAATTTTTTGTGCCAAATAAAACGATCAGTTGAATCCATTTCATTTAAATTTAGAGCTTTCATGTCTTGCTCGATTGTTTGCGACCAGGACTTCTTTGGACGGCCTTTGAGACGTGTGCCAGGTACTTCAACATCTGCAAAAGAAGTTATGGCACTGTTTCCACTTTGTTTGACATGACCAAACCACCGCAGACGGTGTTGCCGGCATTCGTCCTTTATATCATCTAAACCAGCACGTCGCAGGATTTCGGTAGGTTTGATGTGGTCCTTCAGTCTAATTCGTTGCATCCATCGGAGCATTTTCATGTCGGTTTGTTGAAGTTGTTGTTCCAGTTTGGTTGTCTTTGGCCATGTTTCTGCACCATATTACAACACCGGACGTATCATAGATTTATAAAGTCTTGATCGTAGTGGTAGTGGGATGTCACGCCGCATCAATATAGAGGCAAGGAGAGGCCATTCATTCCAGGCTGCACGTATGCATGCTCGAACGGCAGCTTTAGCTGTTCCAGTACAATCCAGAACATCCCCTAGATATTGAAACGATGTGACTTTCTCTACCTTAATAGCTTCATAAACATTACTATTTCGAATTTGTTGTTGTGGATTGATGCAAGCAGGACAAACAAAATTAGACACTAGATAAAGTACCATGCTATAGTTCCATTCAGTCGGCAATGAGCAATTTCTCCACACTTCGCGGCAAAGTTGTAGTAACGTTTGGATACCTGCAGTACCAAATGCTTTGATAATGTCATTTGTGAGTCCAGAGGGCCCTGCTGCCTTTCCATTCTTCATAGCTTTCAGAGCTTCTGTAAGCCTCCTCTACCGTGGAATTGGACCTTCGATGGGTGGAGCGTCAAAGTTGACATTGATGGGGTTTATTTCCCTTCAAAGAAGTCATGGAGCAATTACTTCCAAAAAGTAAAATTCTATTTCCATCAATTACTTCACTGTAAAATAACAGAAATTGCTTATTGTTTGATAACTGCGTGTATTCTTAGAAAATGGTGAAAATTAGATCTTTAGGAAATAGATGTGGCATTACCTCTCTGTCCCTGAAGCCTAATACACCATCTAACATTTTTCATTGAGACCATCAGCACCAAAGCAGCTTGAAACAAATTTTGGAATGCATCAGTTAGAATCTGTTGCACTGTTTCATGACTTTCAACTGCCCATCTTTTTACACTTTAAACTGCTCTCATCATTTCCCATAGCGCATAACTGTGTTCATTTAAATAACCCACTATTGACATGTTTGCATTCAATTTCACTTTTGCTCTACATGCAGTTGCTTCTTGCTCCTTTACAACTGCCAAAGCTTATTTCGCATTTGTCACTGGTGACTTTATTAGCATGGTCTTTTTGCTTTAAGTAGTAGTAATAGTTGCACTTTAGTATTGCCACAAACTGTTGATGGTATCTCCATTTCTGTATTACTGATTACAATTCAAATTTGAATGTGATGCTATATACCTACTGGAATAATCTGATAGCCAAAAGTGTTAAATGAATTAATCAGAAACAAAATGCTTATATAAGTTCCTGATTCATGCAAATTTATTGATTTGGTGGAATTCATAAAATAAAAAATATAAAAAGCGAAAGTGTTAATAATTTAAACAGTCCAAAACCGATTATAAACTGATTTGAATGAATTTACACTGCTAATGATTATAAATTTTTTAAAAATTATTATATATCTATAAAAATAAGTCTTCTAAAGAGCATTACAGCTTTTGAATAATTATAATAAAACAACCAAGTTTATATTCAATATGTTTTAAGAAAAATACAGTTTTTGAAATCATGTTTTGAAGCTAATTTATAACTTTTTATACAAATAATTATGTGTATTTGAAATTGTTCATTTTTCCTAACTGGGTAAGAAGTAAGCTGATGCCATCTAGTTAGTTGCATTAAAAATAAATAACCAATCTCTCAAGGTGTAGACCAGCAAAATTATGAAAACATTTATAGTTTGTATACTTTACTGTTGCACAGGAATTAACTGTAGTACATTAATGCGACAGTATTTGAACAACAAAAAACATTTTTATAATTATAGCTTAATATTAACAAACACGAATGCTATTGCAGTAAAAAAGTTAAATACTTAAAATTGAAAAGTTTGTGAAAAATTAAAAAACAACGAATTGTCATAAATAATATTGTGTGTCTGGATTACTATAGTCTTTTCATAACTTAAAATCAGAGTGTCAGAGTTGGAGATTTTTCCTGAAGTCAAAATTTTGTGAGAAACTAGAGTGGAATAATTTTCATCCAACTCCAAATAATATTAAAAAATTTGAATTATTTTTATTCTAAATATATTTTTTACAATCTTGTTTTATAATGAAAATAAATGCTAATAATGTGAATAAAATCACGTGCTTTGTGAGAAACATAAATATGAAAAATTTTATTACAATTACATTGACTGATTTCAATTGTTTTTAAAAGCATTTTTCACTTAGTAGTGACAGTTAATTAAAATAATGATGCAAAAGTTGAAAAATTCTACTGGGATTTAGAATTTTTTGAGGGGCAGGATCCAACTCCAGCAACCCTCTTAAAATTGACATTTTTAGTTTACCTTTATTTTACAATTACATGACTGAGTTTTAATGCATCTATGATAGAATCTTTATATAAAATAAGGGTAAAATGTGAGATAGGTACTCCTATGGTATCATCCATGTACTTTTAATAAATTAACTCCGCCCATTTTGAATTATCTAGCGCTTGATTATTTATTTATATCAAATTGAAAATAATTTAATACAAGTTAATTCTTAGGTAAGTAATTTAATACAAGTTAATTCTTATGTAAGTTTTATTAGATCATTACTTGTCAAATATCAATGGCTTATGGAGTGGTTAACAGGGTTAGGGTTAAGGCCTCCATTTTTA
>NW_008705459.1:1377340-1391566 GCF_000326865.2 Helobdella robusta | reverse complement strand
CCATATTTGTGAAATGATTGAAAATTTCGTTAAAAAGGGAGGCCCTAACCCTAACCCTGTTAACCACTCCATAAGCCATAAGCCATTGATTGTTATCAAAACAGAAATTTACTCATATTTTAACTTTTTTTTAATGTTCACTATTTCAACTATTTGACAAGTAATGATCTAAAAAACTTACCTAATTAAATTATTTTCAATTTGATATAAATAAATAATCAAGCGCTAGATAATTCAAAATGGGCGGAGTTAATTTATTAAAAGTACATTATGATTGTTTGTAAACATGGATGATACCATAGGAGTACCTATCTCACGTTTTACCTAAAATAAGAACATTTATTTACTAATGAAATTTTCCTGTGCCCAAAAGAAAGGTCAAAGTATTACCGGTACCAGCCCCACCACCAAGTAAGTGGTAGACTATCTATGCAATTGTAGTATGGCTAATTACAATTAGTTATATATAACAGTATAACTTAACTCATATCCATATGCCATATTATAGTAAGGGTAAGAAAAGTAAAAAAAGTAAAAGACAAAAGTCGAAAAAGTGGTAGTTGGTTTGATAAAATCATCATCATCCTCATCATCATCATCATCATCATCATCATGTCACCACTCACATCTCATTGGCTCATCAATCAAATCAAACAAGGCAAGTGCATAAAATAAATCTCTAAACTAAAGCTGCTAAACAAAGGAATTGACGTCATTAATTAAACTTCAAAAAATTTTAAAGTTCTACGTAACCAGAGTTTCTTTTTCTAAAAAAATGTCCGACAAATCCATTTATCAAGTTTTTTTTCTAAGAAAAAAATGTAGGTTTTAAAAATCAAAATATCATTTTCCAGAAATAAAACACTAGCTAAAAGCGAAATTAAGTATAAAAAGTAAAAGAAATGGATATCTTTTATCCGACTATGAATTATAACGGTATTTTAAGATTATTATAAAGTATTTTTTAATTTATAGTGATATTTATGAAAATTTATAATGCCAAGGTTGAAAAATTTTATGTAGACTTGAAGCCTAAGCCAGAGTTGGAAATTATTACCTGGATTTGAAGTCAACATTTTTAGGGGATCTCAGTCGGATATTTCTCATCCGACACCAATGTATTTAACGTTGAGCAGCCGATAATACAATGCGCAAAAGCATGTCGTAATAACTCCAAACTATAATTGTGAAAAGCATTAATTAACAAGCGCTTAAATTTTAACTTTATATATTTAATTCAAAACAATATACGATAGTCTTTTTACGACAAATTAATATAGCATATTTATAAGATATAAATTTTAAAATTATTTTAACTTTTATTCTAATATATGCTATGGTTTGAATGGTAGGTAAAATTGTTGATAAGATTTTGGTGTAGAGAAATCATGGGTTGAAATGAAAAATAAAATGCTAAATGCAGCTGAGACGAATGTCATGTAAAGAAGAGGCCAGCAACAACATAAGGAAACATGGTGAAGGAATACAAAACGGTTGAAAAAACAATAAGTGATAAAAAATGGTTATAAGAATTGGAAAATATCAAAAAACAAAACGGTCATGGAGCCTATAAAACAGAAAGCTAAAGTGGAAATAGCGATAGCAAAACTAAAGTATTGCAAAAACTTAGAAGAACTGAGTACAGAGGACAATAAGAACGCCGTCTACCGTATGGCTAAGTTAGGAGATAGAAAGACACAAAATGTTTACAAGAGTAAATTGCATGAAAGATAGCAGAAGCTTCGTTGTTTGAGACCAAAAGGGGAGAGAAGAATTATGGAGGGAGTATATTGAAAAACTTTAAAATGAAAAAATCGATTGGGATGGGATATTGAAGCAAATATAAATGTAGCAATTGACTGACTTCCTGCATATCTAAACAGGATTTTTATATGATCTGAACGGTAAATTTTTACGTTGTTTTTTTAAAATCCCCTCTCCAAAGATTGCAAATATAGCAAAGACAACAATAATCAAATAATATAGCACAATTTGATCATTCCAGCTGTTATAACAATATTCATGAAAAGAAATGGATTAAAGGTATATGTATATAATTCAGAGAAATGATTTCAGTGCTGTTTTTAGGGGTATGCCTTTGAAGGGTGAAGTATATAAAGCATGTTCAAAAATTTGCCTGTTGTACAGATGCAAAACTTGGGCTATGACGATTAAAAACTTAAAATGGCTGGAGAAACAAAAATACAGATGTTGAAAAGAATAATGGGTGTATCATTGAAGAATGGCCTAAATAATGAGGTAATAAAGAATAAGTTAGAGATAGATGAGTTATCAGATGTATTTAGAGGTATTAGACTAAGATGATTCGGCCATGTAGTGAGGTAAGTAAATGAGGACTGGAAAAAGAAATGTACTATTTATTATAACTGGCAGTTTAGGAAAAAGTGAAAAACCAAACTCACCTAGGAAAAAGTATTGTCAGAGGACATGAGAGCACTGGGCCTGAAACCAGGACTTGTCCAGAATGGAGAAAAATGCAAAAAATGGTTAATTAAATGTCTTTAATCATGCAACAAGGCCAACCCGAAGTTTTTGTCAGCAAACCACTGGGCGGCTCTGTCTTTTAGGGTTTAGGGTATATATATATATATATATATATATATATATATATATCAAATCAAATTTTGTATTTATATAACGCCAATTATAATTGCTTCTCATAAGCGTTCTCCTCGTATTAAGTATGTTGAAAGCAAAGACATCATCGGTGGAGATCACTAGGAGTTACCAAATAGGTATGTTTTTAGACGTTTTCTAAACCCAGCTAATAATAACCCAGATATACGTGATTTAATAGGTAGGCTGTTCCAAAAAATAGGGCCAGCAACTGCAAAATTTCTATCTGCTGCTTTCAGATTCCTATCTCTAACATACAGCGTGTTTGAATCAGCAGACCTTAGACGCCCATGTAATGACATAGATGATACTCTAATACATTTATCTTCTAAATATTTCAGAGCCAAACCATTCAAACTTTTAAATACCATTAAACCCAACTTGAACATAATTTTTTGTTTAACACGCAGCCAATGCAACTCTTACAGAATTGGTGATGCATGATAAAATTTTAATTTGCGGTATATTATTCAAGCAGCCTGATTCTAAACCATCTGAAGTTTAGACAACAGTTTATCAGCTATACCATATAGTAGACTGTTACAATAATCCAATCTAGAGTTGATAAAAGCATGTACTAATAATGTCATTGTATCTCCATCTACCGATTTTGTGACTTGACGTAACTGACGTAGTTGGAACATACATTTTTTAACCGACAGACTGACTTGTGGACCCGTTGTCATGTGGGAGTCCATCACAATTCTCAAATTGGTGACCGTTTTACGAATGTTAATCGATGAAGGTTCAACCGCTGATGTTTGTTGCCATGTACCAGCCAACATGAACTGAATCTTAGTCTGATTCCACTGATTTATTAGTGTTTATCAACTTATATTCGAATTTTTCAATTTGTCAGTAAATTTTAATCAACAAAATTTAATCTGTTTAAAAATTTATTTTTATTAGCAAACATTCTATTTAAATTATTGAAGACGTTATTGATTAGTATTATTATAGTTTAAATATTAAAATATATGCCAATAAATTTGAAAAAGAAACATGAAGTTCTAATGAAAAATTTTAACAACGAAAAACTTAAAAATTTAAAAATTTTTGAACGATAGTAGTCAAGGCGGCAATAACAGCGTCAAAATTGTGAGGCGCGAAATTAATTTAATTTATTATTATTGTTATTACTATTATTATTATTATTATTATCTACAAGAAGGGCAACGCCAGCGACCATTCAAATTTTCGCCCAATCACTCTACAACCAGTACTATACAAAGTATTTTCCGCTTTAATAAAATCCAGATTGTATAATTTTCTTGAAAAAAATAATTTTATCAACAACAATATCTAGAAAGGCTTCTATCCAGCAGTTGATGGATTGGCCGAACATACACAAATGCTCTCCCATTTGTTAAATAACGCAAAAAGACACCAACGTACCTTTGTAGTCGCATTGCTAGATCTACGGAATGCATTTGGAGAAGTAAACCATCATCTTATCGATTCCGTTTTGAAATGCCATCATGTTCCACAGCCATTTCACGATTTAATTAATTCAATATATTCTGACTATTCAATATCAATAGCAATTAATGGTGAATTAACGCAGACAATACCAGTCAGAAAAGGTGTGCTCCAAGGCGATCCGTGTTCACCATTACTTTCATTACTTTTAAATATATGCTTCAATCCTCTCGTGATGATTCTAGACAGTCAGGAATACAAACAATTTGGTTACCTGTGGGGCCCAACCTCCGACTTAAAAGCTAGATCATGGCCACAATTTGCCGACGATTCGGCAATAATATCACACAGCCCTGAAGGCGCACAAAAACTAATTGATCTAAACCAGGCCTGTTGCATTTGGTCAGAGATGAAGATGCGAGTTGATAAATGCTCTTCCTTCGGAATGAGAAAACTAGATGGTACCTATCAACAATTCATGCCAAGATTGACCGTTGACGACGCAGCTATCCCAAATGTAGAGATTGGCCAGGGTTTCACTTATCTAGGCAAGTTATTTGACTACGATTATAATGATAAAAAAGCAAAAAATATGATTCACACAAAAGTCGTTGAACAGCTGGAAACAACTACAAAATTAGATATCAGCTCACAACAGAAGCTTCAAATTTTAAGAAGATACCTACCTTCACAGCTAAATTTTGAACTGCGTAGCTACAAATTCTCGCTGACCTGGATATCTGAAAACCTAGATAACCTAATTGTAGAAACGGTTAGAGAATGGTTGAGCATGCCAATCAGCAGCTGCGTATCGGAACTATTATCACTGCCTTCGAAAATGGCGGACATGACATCATCTCATTGAAAAATACAGCTTAAAAAATGAGACTGAAACTTCGTAATTATTTCAAAACCAGCGGCAACAAAGAAATCCAATGTTTATGGAGAGAATCATCCATTGATTATATCAAGATTGATAATGAACTTGCGAAGGGAGGCACGTTAAAAACATCGCTTAAGCATCTGGAAGATGAGAGGATTGAATCTAACTTAAATCATCTACTTTCATTGCAGAGCCAAGATTCATTGATTTCAAAAATAAAGAATTTTGTTCAATCTTCCCGCATATCATGTTGGTCAAAGACATTAAAAAATCTCAGCGAGGTCCACTACAAATTTGCCAGAAAGTATCTTAACCAGCAGTTGCCAACAAGTGCGAATTTGTTCAAATGGGGCAAAACACAAAACCCTCTATGCCAATTGTGTGGTCTTCGCCAGACAAATAAACATATGCGGTTCCAAGTCTGCTCTAGGAAGATACACCAAAAGACACAACCATGTGTTGACCACGATCGTCACCTGGTTAAAAATCTGTGCTCCAGTCAACTGTATCATATTTGCCGACCTAGATTTAGATGATATTCGCCCAATAACACAACTGTTCAACACCCTTCGTCCCGACATTGCCATTCTCTGTAACAACAAAATAGAAATTTTAAAATTAACAGTCTGTCACGAAACCAACCTCGAATCCTCCAGACAGTATAAAAGAGATAAATATTCAAATAAATTGCAATCATGTTTTAATGACAACTACAAACATTGCTCGATAACTATCAATTCGTTTTAAATAACACCTATTGGTTTTTATAATAATTTTAATCTTTCTCTATTTAAAGTTTTATGGCCGATTTCTTTCAATGACAAATTAATATGTGAAGTAATAAGATTCTCGTACAATATTTATTGCAATAAATTGCGATACAATATTTATTGCAATTTATTGCATGATACTACTAACTTTTAAATATATTTTATCGCACTACACTTGCAAACGCAATGAGCTGTGGGGTCTACATACACTTTTATTAATTTTATAATTTCATTAACGCCATATTATTTTATTTCATCTATTTCATTCATTTGCTTTTAAAGTTTTGAGATCAAAAAAAGAGTTTTCATTATTATTATTATTATTATTATTATTATTATACATTATTATTATTAGTACATCAATAGCTCCGAGATAACGCGATGATCCAGGTCGACTGTAAAGCTATCAGAGGTCCTCTATAAATTCACCAGAAAATACCTTATTCAACAGCTACCAACAAACGCCAACCTCTTCAGATGGGGCAAAACTACAAATGCATCATGTTTGCTCTGCAATGCAACACAAACGAACAAACACGTCATGTCAAACTGTGGCTCATCATCTGCATTGAGCAGATACTTAGATCGCCACAACAAAATTTTAAAAATAATTATCGATAATTTCATGGTAGACACGAGGCCGGATGTCGAAATTTTTGCGGATTTGAAAGGGGAAAAGATACGACCAATAACAGACTTGTTCAGATCACTCCGTCCTGACATTGCTGTCCGCAACAAAGACACGATCGAGATACTTGAACTGACTGTCTGCCATGAAACTAACTTCATAAAATCAAAACAATTTAAAATGAATAAATATATTGTTAATTTGAAAGATAATATTATTGATGACTTTAAGCACTGCAATATTTTAATTAATACTTTTGGAATATCGCCAATTGGCTTTTACAATCCTTTAAATATGTCTTCAATTGATATAACTTGGACCGATTATTTTAGATTTAGCTTGATTAACAGTGTAATTTCGTCATCATATGCTCTGTACTGTGATAGAAACAATGAGTGAAGTTTTTTTATACTATTTATCATCATGGTACTTACTTATTTTCATAAGATGACGAGCAATGATGACTATCCGTATTACTCTAACACTTTATCTTTATTTTATTTTATTCATCTAACTGTATATTTAACTATATTCAATTTTATTTCGTTGTCAATATTTTGATTTTACTTATGCTCTGTCTTTGGAAAATAAAAGAGTTCACATTATTATTATTATTATTATAGTATCGTGTAAACATGAGAGTCGGTCGATTTTAGTCTGCTCACTGTTTTTACCTACTTTAATTTGGTTTTATAAAGTTTAATAATATAAAAATTAGTTGTAAAGATGCGGAAAATTCTGTCGATTAAGCTATTTTTATTAAAATCTAATTTTAAATATTTATTTAGTTTTATTTTGCTTTTAAATATAATTTCAACAGTTAACTCTGGTAAATGTCCACATTGTTTTAAAGAGTTTGTAAATGTAGGAAGACACTCCTGGAGGTGCACTAATAATGACAATTTTAATATACGCAGCTCACCAAAAAATAATTGTGATATCTCCTAACATTTTTAATAGTTCTAAAAGTAACGATATTTTAACTAATAATGATAATAATTTAATTCCATGTTGCTGTAACAAGAGTTGCAAAGGTCGAAAGGGCTTGAAATTACACCAACGTTTTTGCAAAATGTTTAAAAACCTTAGGAATGCACTAGAAACCCCAGAGAAATCTGACAAAAATTTGGAACTGTCGCCACCACCACAACGCGAACAAGCATCTTTTGAAAGGTTGGACAGCAACATCATGGAAACTCCTCTCATTGAAATAAAGTTACCTAAGACTCTAAAACATTGGACGGGAGCAAATACATACTTCCAACTCCACAGAACGTCCTTACCAAATGTATCAGACATCAACCATTTTACCACCTCATTCAAATCACTGATCTACAATTATTTTGCATCCAACTACGGCACGGTAAAGCCACAAGAATTATCGACAACATAACACCCCAATAAAACAGTCAAAACCATGAAGAAGGACCTAAAGCAGTTAAAATTACTTGGCCGCAACGACCACAGTTTTGACATGAAAATCAGTACATTAAGCAAACAAATAAGAACAAAACTGTTATCAATGAAAAATGCAAAAACTGAAAAACATGTCGACATAACAAAACAACTGAAAGTCAAATTCTGGTCAACATGCAAAAAATTGTTCAACCCATCAAACAGCTTAACCCCATCATTCAGAATCGACGACTGCAAGAAATATTTTTACAACATACTCCACGACCCATTTCACAACAAGTTTCGCCTTCCGAACTGGGTTCCAACATTGCAGCAACCAACAATTCCATGCAACATCAACCCCCCAACATACCACGAAATAGCAACAGTCATTAGAAAATGCAAACATAGAACATCCCCCTGTCTGCTTGATCAAATCTCAATAATTGTCTTCAAAAAATGCCCTATGCTGCGCACAATCCCTCACCAATTAATAGTCAAATGCTGGAAGTCTGCTACGATTCCATCCTGTTGGAGAAAGGGCATCACCATTTTAATCTATAAAAAAGGTGACCCCAATGACCCAGCTAACTTTAGACCGATAACGATCTAACCGGTTCTTTAGAAGATCTTCTCTACATGCCTCAACAACAGAATACACAAATATCTGGAAAACAACAGCTTTATCAACAAAAGGGCTTCTATCCAAAATTGGACGGAGTGACGGAACACACTCATCTACTTACCCACCTGATGAAAGATGCGAATCATCAAACGATCATCGTAACCCTTCTAGATCTCAGAAATGCATTTGGGGAGGTTAGTTACAATCTCATCTCATCTGTTCTAAAATACCATCATATACCGGACCAAATATGCAACTTAATTGATTCTATTTATGTTGACTATTCAACAACAGGATCAGTACGCGAGCAGCTAACTCCACCAATTCCTGTGAGACGTGGAGTGCTGCAGGGTGACCACAGTTCACCTCTTCTTTTTAACCTCTGTTTCAATCCTCTAATGAAAATATTAGAAAGAAAAGAGTATGAACAATGTGGATACCTATGGGGCCCGCGGCTAATCTAAAATCCAGAGCTTGGCTTCAATTCGCTGACGATACAGCTATTATAACAAACAGCTCTGATGGTGCTCAGACTCTAATCAATCTCAACCAAACCTGGTGCAAATGGTCTGGCATGAAAATAAGAGTCGACAAGTGTTGCACATTCGGGATGCGAAAGCAGAATGGCACATATGAACAATTTCTGCCGAAGCTAACAATAGACGACGAAACAATATAGGCGTCGATGACAAGTTTGAGTATCTGGATAAATCTTATGATTTTGAGTGCAAAAACGTCAAGGAAAAAGAGATACTCCAAAAGAAACTAATGGATATGCTGCAAGTAATCAGCGACTTAAATACAACAGTTCAATGGAAACTTTAAATCTTACGTCGCTTCATTCCGTCTCAATTATCATTCCAATTGTGATTGTACAATATTTCGCTAACTTGGATAGGACCTAACAACCTAGACCCGTTGATACGCGAAGCTGTAAGAGATTGGTTGTCTCTTCCCGTAAGTAGTTGTGTTGCTGAAGTTTTGTCGACAACCAAATATAAAGCAACGATATTCAAATGGCGTGCAACGTACTGAAACAGCGTCAACACCAAAATGACTTCAACCGTCTATCGTCGCTACAATGCCAAGGAACATTGATAAAGTCGATTAAGGAAAACATTCACGACTCAGAGATCACCTGTTGGGCTAATGCAACAAAATCCCTGCCAGAAGTTTTATACAAATTCACAAGGAAATATCTCATTCAACAACTACCAACCAACGCTAACCTAGTCAAATGGAAAAAAACGAACAACGCAGCATGCTCTCTCTGTAACGCCAAAGAAACAAATAAGCATGTAGTATCAAACTGTGATTTGCCATCTGCACTCGCTAGGTACTTAAATCGCCACAATAAAATACTTGCCATCATCTTAAACAACATCAAATCATGCATCGAGCCTGGAGCATTCATTTTTGCGGATATCGAAGAAGAATCGATCCGCCCTGTGTCGCAACTGTTTACCTCGCTCAGACCAGACATAGCAATCTTGTACAAAAAAACGATTGAAATACTGGAACTAACAGTCTGTCATGAAACCAATTACACCAAATCAAGAAACTACAAAGTGGATAAGTACAAGAACAACCTCAAGAATAACCTATTGAATGATTTTAAACATTGCAATATTTTTTATCAACACTTTTGAAATCTCGCCAATAGGACTTTATAATTCTTTCAATTTATCTCAAACTAAAATAAACTGGCGTGACGATTTTAGGTCTAGCTTAATCAATTCTGCGATAGCGTCTACTTACGCAATATATTGTGACAGAAATAAAGCTTGACTAGTTTTTATATTATTTTATCATCTTGTACACATTCATAATGACGAGCATTGATGTTAAATTATCCATTGATTTAATCTTTAATCTTTTAACTATTATAATAATTGATCATTTTATATTTAATTGTAATTTTCATTTATATTTTGGCTTTTGAAGAAATAAAAGAGTTCTCATTATTGCTGTACAATTAAAACAAGATAGTCGTTTTTCCGTAAGTTACTGTTTTTTAGCAATTTAAAGTTTTATTGACGTTGTATATATTTAATTTTAGTACTAAATTGTCGGAAAAATTATGGGGAACACAAATATGTTTTTAAAATTCGGTTTTAATAAATATTTTAAATTTAGTGGTTTAATTGTCATAATTTTAATCTTAAATTCACTTAACTCTTAACATTGAAATTTCTCCAAATTTACTGACAATTAATAATAACAATATTTTACCGGATAATTCAAATAATTCGCTGTCATGTTGTTGTGGAAAGTCATGCAAAGGACGAAAAGGACTATCAATGCACAAGAGATTTTGTAAAATATACAAATCTCTCAAGCCAGTAACTCAGGAAGATAAATCAAACGACAGCGACGCAACCAGCCAACCAATATTTCAACACACATCAACTTCAACATCTACTCCAAAGCCAATACCGGAATAAAATTACCCAAATTATCAACTCAGTGGTCTGAGGCCAACGCATTCTTTCAGTTGGAATTTAGATATCTGGACGTTATCACAGATATCGACAGTTTCGCTAACAGGTTCCAGGAGGCAATCTACTCATATTTTGCTGCCAACTGTGGCACTATAAAAATGAAATCAAAACCTGTTGAGCACATAAATCGTGATATTAGGCGTTTAACAACAAAATTGAAAAATTTAAAATCGTAATGTGTTGGCGTTCAACAACAATTTTACAATGTTGGCGTAGGGGGCTAACAGTTTTAATCTACAAAAAAGGTGATGCAAGCGACCCAGCAAATTTTCAGCCGATCACACTACAACCGGTACTCTACAAAATCTTTTCAGCCCTCATAAAATCCAGACTATACAATTTTCTAGACAAAAACAATTTCATCAACAAAAATATTCATAAGGGATTTTATTCAACGATTGATGGGCTAGCCGAACATACACAAATGCTATCTCATCTGTTAAAAAACGCTAAACGACATCAACGCACTATTGTTGTAGCATTGTTGGATCTGAGAAATGCTTTTGGAGAAGTAAATCACAACTTCATCACTTCAATTCTAGAATATCATCATGTTCCCCAATCACTTCATAAATTAATATCATCAATATATTCCGATTATTCAATATCAATCAACGGTGAACTCACTCAAGCAATACCAGTCAGGAAAGGGGTGCTTCAAGGCGACCCATGTTCACCATTACTCTTCAATATTTGCTTTAATCCACTCATGAAAATTCTAGACAGTCAAGAATACAGGCAATATGGCTATCTGTGGGATCCAATTTCCGACTTAAATGCTAGATCATAGTTACAATTTGCTGACGACTTAGCAATTATAGCACATAGCTCAGAAGGCGCATAAAAACTTGTTGATTTAATTCAAGCTTGGTGCAATTGGTCAGAGATGAAGATGAGAGTCGATAAATGTTGTTCGTTTGGAATGAGGAAAAAAGATGGTATTTACAAGCAATTTTTGCCAAGATTGACGATCGACGATGTGGCAATTCCTAACGTAGATGTTGTTCCGACAACATGGCCCCAAAATGCGTTTACATACCTTGGTAAACTGTATGATTTCGAATGCAACGACCTCAAAGCAAAAAATCTGATACAATCTAAAGTTGTTCAACTGTTGGAAACGACTTCAAAGTTGAAAGTGGACCCTCAGCAAAAACTACAATTTTTAAGAAAATTTTTACCGTCTCAATTGAACTTTGAACTCCGCAGCTACAACTTTTCGCTGACATGGATATCAGAGAACTTAGATAATCTGATTGTTAACGCTGTCAGCGACCGTGTGTTTGAACTACTTTCTCTGCCAACGGGAGGTCATGGCATCATTTATTAAAAGATGCAACAGAAAAAATGAGACTGAAACTTTGGAACTATTTTAAAACTAGTAGCAACAAAGAAATTCAATGTCTTTATAAAGAATCAGAGATCGATTTTATCAAAGTAGATAATACGCTCTTAAAATATGGCCAAATAAAGTCGTCGCTTAGTCATTTGGAAGAAAAGAGAATTGAATGTAACTTAAATCATGCTTTCTCGCTGCAATGTCAAAGTTCACTAATTTTAAATATAAAAAATTTCATTAAAGCCAACAACATACCCCGTTGGTCAAAGTCCACGGAAAATCTTGCCGGAATCCTTTACAAATTTGCTAGAAAGTATTTAGTCCAGCAGTTGCCTACTAATGCAAATTTGTTTAGATCAGTGATGACAAATTTGTTTAGATCAGTACATTTGTACTTAAGTACGCACTTAAGTACAAATGTAGTACTTAGATACTTATACTTAATATATATATATATATAACAATCCTTATAAATATATGTGTTAAAGTGTTTTTGTTCACATTTTAAATATACGTGTTGAAGTGTTTTTGTTTACATTATAGATATAGGTGTTGAAGTGTTTTTGTTTACATTATAAATATATGTGTTGAAGTGATTTTGATGAAAATGGCTGATAAAATGCCTTTAGTAGTTAGGAACTATTTTAATGAAGTAGTTGAAGATGATGGAGATGTTATAGTTGCACTTTGTGACTTGTGCAAGCCAAAAAGACATCTTATTCGTGGACAACATAAAGCTCCATCCAATTTTACCAAGCACGTGAAGGTAAATTTGATTTTGATGATATGTTAAAATTGATAAAATGTAGCTTATAAATGAATAATAACAAAAATATAAATTTTATGTATATTATATTTCTATTTTTTTTGAATACATATTAATTAATATTATTTTGTTAATAAATCTCGAATTAACTCTCCATTAAATTTCTATTTATTGCATTTTTCATTTTTATATACAGAAGACACATGGTGAAAATTATCTACAAAAGATGCACGAGGAAGAAAATAAATTAAAGACAGGTAGAAAGCGAGGTGCAGATGAAGAAACTACCACAGTTTCAACTCCATATAAAAAACAACAGCAACTTGACTTATTAAATGTATCATCAATATCAAATAAAAAGGTTGAGGATTTAATAATTAGTTTTGTTATCAACGACTTGCAACCACTTTCAATTGTGGAAGGAGAGGGGTTTAAAACTTTGATACAGGGTCTGAACTCAAAAGCCCGAGTTATGTGTACCGAGACATTAAAAGGTATCCTGGCCACAAAGATTACTGATATGAAGAAGACTATTAAAGAGACTCTAAAAAATTTTCAATTTGTTTGCACGACTGCTGACATTTGGACGCAACATGCTCGAAGTTATATTGGAGTAACTTGCCATTGGATAAATCCAGATGATTTTAAGCGCAATGGCGTTACACTTGCCTTCCGTAGGTTCCGTGGAATTTATTCGTATGACAAAATTGCAGCCATGTTGGTGAACATTCACAGCGAGTTTGATCTGGATTCATCGAAAATAGTAAATGTCGTGACAGACAATGGTAGCAATTTCGTGAAAGCATTCAAGGAATTTGCAGAGGCAGGTATTTCTGATGATTCGCAAATAGATGTTGATGATGATGATGATACAGAAATGACTCCAGTTGAGATTGGTGATAAGTTTTTGGAAAGTAATATAGATGACAGCTCCGGAATTTATCTTCCTTCTCATGTATCTTGCTTTTCAAACACTCTAAACTTGCTTGCTACAACTGATGCAAGTAAAGCTTTGAATAATGATTCAAACTACAAAAGAATATATAGATCAGTATCCAGTAAGTGTGTCTCTCTCAGCACCGCATCACACCAGAGTTCAAAAGCTGCTGAAATTGTGCATGAAATCTTAGGCAGAACAATACCCAAACCGAATGGGACACGCTGGAATTCTGAATTTGACTGTTATAGCATTATATATAGTCTTCGCGATAAAGTAAATGTTGTGATGGAACGTTTGCAGCTGCCGAAGTTCAGCAATATAGA
>NW_008705459.1:1374030-1377290 GCF_000326865.2 Helobdella robusta | reverse complement strand
TGCCATCATCAGCACCTGTGGAACGTATATTTAGCCAGGCTGGAATGATTCTCACTCCTAAAAGAAATCGTTTAAGTGATGAATCATTTGAAACTTTACTTTTACTCAAAAGAACAAACTCTTTTATTGATGTAAATAAATTACTGTAAATAATGAGTTGATTTCTGAGTTTAATAAATTTATAAATATTTCAAATTAACCATGGTATGTACTTAGGTACTTATGTACTTATACTTAGTACTTATAAGTATCAAGCATACAATTTGTTTTGGTACTTAGTACTTATACTTAAGTACTTTCATTACTGAACACTTAGTACTTATACTTAAGTACATTTTTTGAGTACTTACGTCATCACTGGTTTAGATGGGGTAAAACGCAAAGCCCTCAATGCCCTCTCTGTGACTCTCGACAGACAAATAAGCACGTAGTTTCCAATTGTGGTTCTACATCCACTCTGGCAAGATATGCCGAAAGACACAAGATATTAGCCGTGATCATCAATTGGCTGAAAATATCCTCTTCAGCCAATTGCCGCATATTTGCAGATTTAGAGTCTGAGGGTATTCGCCCAATATCCCAATATCTTATTCAACACTTTACGACCCGATATCGCCATACTTCAAAATAACAAAATTGAGATTCTAGAATTAACTGTGCGCCATGAAACCAACCTAGAATCCTCTAGGCATTACAAGAGAAATAAATACTCTAATAATTTACACTGTTGTTTAAATAAAGACTATAAACATTGTTCACTAGTTATAAATTCATTCAAAATAACGCCTATTGGTTTTTACAATAATTTTAATTTGTCACTGTTTAAAGTTCCATGGCCGCTATCATTTAATGATAAATTGATAAAGACTTTTATAAGGTTATCGTATGACATTTATTGTGACAGGAACAAGCTATGATGCTAATTAGATATATTTTACCGTTCTGCACTTAACTTCACAATGAGCAAAATGGTCTTAACCTTTAATATTATTTTATACAATTTTTACAAATTTTATCATTGCTCATTATTTAATAAACATTAACTTATATATATATTTTTATCATTGTATGTTTTTTATGGTGAAAATAAAAGATGTTTCCGTTATTATTATTATATTATTATTATCAACTTTGCTACTAGTTTTAGCAAATTATCTACTCTTATTTTGCTAAAAATTACGGCTTTGTGAAAATTCAAACAACAAATAATTTAAAAACAGAATACTCGATTAGACAGTTAAAAAAAGAGCTAAAACAACAAAAGGCAAAAAACAGCAACAATCTCTGCAACAGTCAAATATCAAATCTAAGTAGATTAATTCGAATTAGATTAAAAACACAAACTTCAAAATTAACCAACAAAAATGTTAGCGGCTCAACTACATCACAATTCAATAACAATTTCTGGAAGTCATGCAAATCATCATTTTCTTCATCTCCAAATACACCTCCTCAATTCAGTGTGGTCGACGCCAGCAACTTCTATCGCAAAGGATTGATAGCGGATAATAAAACTTCTTTTGAATTGCCGGAGTGGATTCCTCCTCTACCGCCACCGTCATTCGCTGGTGACACTGGACTACCATTCTACAATGAAGTTGCGTCAATTGTTAAAAAATGCAAGGCCAAAGCAACGCCCTGTCCGTTAGACCGAATTTCAACAATTGCGCTGAAGAGGTGTCCAATACTTCGCACGTATTTTCACAAAGGAGCCAATTTTTGTTCCATAACGTTGCAGCCAGTACTCTACAAAATTCTATCAACGTTACTAAAAAATAGATTATATGATTTCCTCAACAAAAACAAACTCATTAATACAAACACGCAAAAAGGATTCTACCCAACAACCGATGGTCTGGCGGGACACACCCAGATGTTGACTAACTTGATGAAAGATGCAAAGAGACATCAACGCACAATAATCATCGCGCTACTGGATCTTGTTGCGAGTTTCTTTAGATATAAGAAACAACAAGTAAGAATGTTTATAACGTATTTATTTAATACAATACAAAATACAAAATAAATGAAAACGTGTTTTCATTGTTGTTCGGCAATGCAATTAGACAAAGAGAAGTTCGATCGTTAAATGTCGCAAGAATAAGGGCTGTTGTCTTTGTGTTGAAGCTATATATAGTAATTCGTCACATGCTTAAATTAGGGATGTGCGGTTCAACAATATTCCCCTACCAGATCATCAGCGCAAGCTGTTGATCAATGCTAATCAAGATATCGAGATGGGAGGTGAACTGTTCTTCCCGATCTTGTGGTTCTCCGGGGTGATGGAATGTTGGTGTCGATGGATCGATTTGGGTGTGCTTGTGTCGACGTAGATGTTTCTGTTGTTGGCATGTCCTCGTCCGTTGATGGAGATAGCGTTGACGTTTTTGTTGATGCTGATGTGTCGTTCGACGACGGAATTAATTTTGTTGAAGGTGTTGTAGAAGGTGGTGTTGGCGCTGTGGTCGTTGGCATGGGTGACGGTATCGACGGTGCCGGTGAGTATGCGGGTTTGAGGCGGTCTATTGCCACCGTGTCCCTATGCCCCTTTTTGTCAATGACGAAATATTTTGGGTGTCGTTCTACCACTGAAGGGTCCCTCGTATGGAGGTTTTAGTGGTGAGCGGTGAGTTTCCGTACGAATAAAAACCTGTTCTGTAGTGAAGAGGTCTTTTGGAATGTAACTCACATTTGTACTTGTTCTTGGTTGTGTTGCTTTTAGGGTCTTCGCCCAGCATTTGAGTTTTAATGCATAGGTATGTACATCGGTTGTCTCTGGCCGTGGGTTTGGAAAATCTCCGGGAAGGCGGAGTGTTGTGCCGTAAACAAGTTCTGCTGGTGACAACTTTAGGTCTTCCTTCTTCGTTACACGAATGCCTAATAGTGTCACTGGTAATACATCCGTCCATTTGTCTGAACCGTGAGCCATAAGTGAGGCCTTAAGCTGTCTATGCAATCGTTCCACCATACCGTTGGCTGCTGGGTAGTAGGCGGTGGTGTGAATATGTTTAATGTTTAGTAACTGGGTGAATCTCTTGAAAGAAAAAGATGTGAACTGGCTGCCTCTGTCTGTTGTAATGGTTTCTGGGACTCCATACTAGAAGTCTACGCGGGACACATTTCTATTCCCTCACCCGCCCCTCCTGAAAATAAATTTTACCTCACCCGCACCCATTCCCTCACAAGTCTTCCCTCACCCGCACTCATTCCCTCACAAGTCTTCCCTCACCCGCACCCATTCCCTCACAAGTCTTCCCTCA
>NW_008705459.1:1298143-1373980 GCF_000326865.2 Helobdella robusta | reverse complement strand
AACTGCTAACACGAGGTTGTCGTCGAAATAAAAAAAACAAAAGGAAAATAGAACTCGCTGATCACGTATTTATCTGTGTAAACAGCTGATAAAGACAGATTCTGTATTCAAGCTGCATACTTAATGTTGTGTTTTGCTGTTTTGAAGAGTTGAAACACAAACTAAATAGAAAACAATAAGCGTAATGTACGTATACTAATTTATTACGTAAAATAAATATAACGTTTTATAACCAAACGAATTGAAACGAATTGAACGAACAAAAAAGCATGTCACAGTAAAAGTCACACTGTACATTAATTATCGCCCAAAAACAAATAGAATAAATAGTGATAATCCCTGCACATAACACAATAAATATTATTTAGCGTAATGCATATGCATCTGTGAGCTTGCTTAGCTTTAAACATAGTAATAATAATCTAAATTTTTCAATTGCGTTGCTGTTCAAGCTATGAAGTTTCTCATTAATTTTCAACATTTTTGGAACTTCGCCATCAAAGTCAAGTAAACTGCGGTTTTCCCTCTAAAATTTTTCCCGTCCCGCGGTACTTCCCGCACAAAAAATATCCGCCCCGCGGTTTTCCCTCCTTTTCATTCCCGCCCCGCGAGTTTCCCTCCAACTTCTGTTCCCAAACCGCAGTTTTCCTGCAAGTATTTGCGGGAAAATTTGCGGGAAATTTTCCATGTAGACCTCTACTCCATACAACCAAATCCAGTTTTAAAATAATTTATCTACAATTGTTTCCGTTAGAGTATTTTTGATGGGGATTGCTACTGGCCATCTGGTGAAACGATAGGCACACGTTAAAATGTGTGTGTCCATCTGATGAAGACATTGGTCCGACTAAATCGATGTGTACATGCTGAAACCTGCTGCTTGGTGGAGGGAATTTTGCTGGACGTGAAGCTGTATGTCGATGTACTTTGCTGCGTTGACATTGCAGACACTCTCTGCACCAGTTACGGATGTCTTTATCAATGTGGGGCCAAACATACCTGGCTCTAATTAATTTCGATGTTGCTTTCGCTCCTGGATGTGACAGGGAATGGAAATTCAGAAAAACTGATTTCCGCATGCTTGTTGGAACTAGAGGACGAGGGGTGCCTAACGAGGTGTCGACGACGATATTGTTTCTTGAGTTGTTGACTGGAATTATGCTGATTTTTAGAGAGTCTATGTTGTCAAGGAGTGTTGCATCATCCTCCTGTTCTTTCGACATCTCCTCAAGTTTAATTGCTTTTGGCGTTATCGTGGCTACCTCTGTACGTGATAGCGCATCAGCCACAATGTTGTTTTCTCCTTTCACGTGTCGAATGTCTGTTGTAAACTGTGAGATGTAATCCAGGTGTCTGATCTCTCTTGGTGTTAAACGATTTGAATCTGAATGTAAGGCAAACGTCAATGGTTTATGGTCAGTGAATATTGTGAACTCTCGACCTTTGAGGAAATGTTGAAAATGGCGGACAGCTGAATACACTGCCAGCAGTTCTCGACCAAATAAGCTGTAGCGGGTCTGTGCTAGATTAAATTTTTGCGAAAAAAAGGCTATGGGCCTTGCAATCCCTTGATTTTTCTGTTTTAGTACTGCTCCCGCAGCAACGTCTGAAGCGTCGGTGAAAAGTAAAAAGGTGCCTTTCTCTTGAACGTACCATAACTTGGTTGCCGCTTGTAAAGCCTGTTTGGCCTCTCTAAAACTTTGTTGCTGCACTTCGTTAAATTTTATAGTTTTTGATTTGCCAGTTAAAATGTCAGTGAGAGGTGACAATATCGTTAAGCATTTAGTAATGAATCGTCGGTAAAAATTGATCATTCCGATGAATCGGCGTAGTTGCTTGTCAGTCGTTGGTTCAGCAAAATTGATGATTGCCTGTACTTTGTTGTTGAGGGATCTAATGCCTTCGCTGTCGAGTTGATGCCCCAGAAATGTTGTGGATGATTTCGCCCATTCACATTTGGATGGGCTGATAGTTAGTCCGTTGTCTTGCAGTCGTTGAAGGACTTGTTCTACATGGCTTCTGTGTTCTTCAAGGGTTTTGCTGGCTATTAGTATGTCGTCAATGTATGCGTGGACAAAAGGTAGCCCTCTCAAAACGCTATCGATGAACCTTTGGAAAGTCTGTGCGGCATTTCTCAGTCCAAACGGCATCTTCAAAAATTCAAACAGACCAAACGGTGTTGTCACTGCTGTTTTTTGGATATCTTCTTCTGCCACCGGTATCTGGTGGTAAGCCCGTACGAGATCTAGCCTCGTAAACCATCGCACCTGTTCCAGACTGTGAGCGATATTATGGATGTGTGGAACTGGATATCGATCAGGTGTGGTCCTGTTGTTGAGTGCGCGGTAATCTCCACAAGACCTCCAATCTCCTGATGACTTTGTAACCATATGAAGTGGTGATGCCCAAAGACTGTTTGACGGTCTTATGATTCCTTGTTGACACATGTATTCGAATTCGGCTTTGGCGACTCTCAACTTCTCTGGGTGCAATCGTCGTGGGTTAGGGTGTATGATGTTGTGTATGATGTGGTGGTCCAGAAGTCACAATGTGGTTTTGTATTTTGTTTTCATTTTTGTTGTCGTTGACAGGCATCGTTAACTTAGGAAATTTGTCAATGATTTTACCAAAGTTGTTGTCCGAAGCAATGTATGGTTTGACGCCCGAGATTATATTGGAACGTTCAACAACCCCCTGTATCTGTAACGTCGTGATGTTGTCAACAATTTTGTGTCTCCTCATGTCGACTGCAATATCGAAGTGTGACAAAAAGCCGGCACCCAATATTGCCTGTGTGACGTTTGCAATGATGAAAACCCATTTGAACTTACGTCGTAAACCGAGGTCGATGGTTACGAGCTGTTGTCCAAATGTGTCGATGGTGGTGCCATTTGCTGCTTGCAGTTTGTAGTCAGATTTGGGTCTTCGAAGGTGTTGTCGTGAAGGTATGATACTTACCTGGGCTCCTGTGTCGACCAAAAACCTTGTCTTCGAAATGTTATCGGTGACGTAAAAAAGGCGACACGGTTTGTTGAATCTTGATGTGGTGTCTTGTTGTTTTTGCGGCTGTTTGTTGTTGTTTGTCACTACTTTTGTTTGTTGATGTTTGTTGATGTTTGATGTTTGTACATGATGTAGGCGACTAAAAGTGTTGTGGCCAGAGGTTGCCGCCGCCATTAGCAACTGGTCTGGTAGTTTGACGACATGGCGACTTTTTGCTTTGTAGTTGCATGGTCTCGCACACTTTTTTGCTCTGTCCCCATACGTTTTATGGTACCAGCAAACATCTGTCTCCTCACCATCTGCTGCTCTAGATGGGAATTTTGTCTTCGTTAGTTGTTGTTGTTGATGTTTGCGCCTGAACGCAAATACCTCATCTCTCTCTTAGTCGTCGTCTCTTCGGTACCAGATTCTGTTACGGCGTTGTGTGTTATGGTGGTAGAACCATTTCGATTGGATATTTGATGCATTTGGTCAGCTATGGTCGCTAACCTTTGTAGCGTCTCGTCGGTTGAGACTGCTAGATGCATTTGTATTGCGGATGGTAGCTGGTCCAACCACAATTGTTTCAAAATGCTATCGTCTCTATTGTTTGCCTCCCACAGGCTCTGCATGTGCCTTAATAGTTGTGATGGCGTTCTGTCTTCCATGGCCACGCCTCGGAGCAACGTGCGCAAATTTTCTTCGTCTGAAACCGAATATCTCTACCTTAACACGCGCTTCAGTGAGGTGTAAGTTTGTGCCGACGCCAATTCCGTTTCCACATCTATGACGACATCCATTGGTAGGCTTTCAACCAACGTGGAGTACCATTCATCTTCTGAAAATCCTCGGCCCTTGAGCACATTTTCGAAATATGTAAACCACGCTTTGGGGTTCGCTGTGCTGAATTTGTTTAGTTGGAGTGGGGCTCTCGTCGCTGTTCTCTTTGTCGTGGTTTCGCAAGCCATCGCGTTCGGGGTCGCCAATTTGTTGGGGTTAGGGTTAGGGTTAGGACACCAAACCAGAAAAGCAGCCCGAATACCTATCAGAATGGTTATCGCAGTTTCTTATAAAGCCCGCACAAATCAACTTCTTATTTCGTGGTGTTTTATTTATTAGTCTTTTTAATCGCTAGGATTTTCAATCCGACAATCTCCGAAATCCGAAATTTCATCAATATACTCCAACTATACAATATCAGTTTCAATTAACGGACAACTCACACCGTTGTTACAGGTAAGAAAAGGGGTGCTTCAAAGTGACCCATGTTCTCCACTATTGTTTAATCTATGTTTCAACTCTCTAATGAAGATCTTAGAAAGTGAGGAATTTAAACAATGCGGCTACTTTTGGGGCTCAACCTCTGATGTGAAGGCAAGACCTTGGCACACAGTTCGGATGGTGCACAAAAGTTAATTGATCTGAATCTAGCCTGGTGTAAATGGTCTGGTATGCAAATAAGTATTGATAAGTGTTGTGTGTTTGGAATGAAAAAAAAGGATGGCTCATACGATCAATTTTTGCCCAGGTTGACAATAGATGACATGCCTATTCCAACAGTAGAAATTGGTTGCGGATTCAAATACCTGGGAAAAATTTATGATTCAGAATTGAAAGACACAAAAGCAAAAGATGAGGTTATTTCCAAATTAACGCGTCTGTTGAAAGTTACGACCAAACTCGATGTTTCTTCTCAAATGAAACCACAAATATTAAGAAGATTCATTCCATCACAATTGAAGTTCGAACTACGAAGTTATAGTTTTTCACTGACGTGGATTGCCAACAATTTGGACAATCTAGTTGTTGAAGCTGCCAGAAGTTGGCTATCAATACCAATTAGTGCTGTGTGTCTGAAATACTGGGTCTACCTTTAAAGTTTGGTGGTCACAATATTGTTTCACTCAAGGACACAGCGTTGAGAATGAGATTAAAACTCCGCAATTATTTCAAGAAAAATTCAAATAATGAAATACGTTGTCTTTGGCGCGAAACTGCGGTAGACTACAAAATGGTGGATAATTTGCTATCTGATTCAGCCACGTCATCTCAGTCTCTAAAAAAAATTGGAAGATGGTCGTATTGCTGCTTCCCTAAATCACGTGGTCTTGCTTCAAGGTCAAGGTTCCCTAATCAAGTCAGTAACAAACGTACTAGCATCTTCTCAAATAACAAACTGGTTTAAGAAACTCGATTTACTGCCAGATATTCTGTTTAAATTTGCTAGAAAATATTTAATTCAGCAACTGCCAACTAACGCTAATCTGTTTAGATGGGGTAAAACACTGAATCCCTTATGTCTTCTCTGTGGCGCTAAACAAACGAACCAACATGTAGTTTCCAACTGTGGATCCGTAGTCGCGTTAAAACGATATACAGAAAGACATGATAGAATTTTATCAGAAATCATCAATTGCTTGATGTCAAGCCGTTCATCTTATTGCCTGATATTTGCTGATATCGTAATGAACGGAGTCCTGCCAATGTCACAATTGTTCGTCAACCTACGTCCAGACATCGCCATTCTACAGGGCAAAAAAATTGAAGTCGTTGAGTTGACAGTGTGCCATGAAACTAATCTAATTCATTCTAAAAATTACAAGCAATCGAAATACATTAATAATTTAAATTCATGTTTAACTTCTGATTATAAAAACTATGATATTATTTTAAAAACATTTGAAATTACTCCGATCGGTTTTTTTAATCTTTTAAATTTAATGTCTATTAAAATTTCATGGTTTAATACATTTATTGACAAATCGATCAACTCTGTAATCAAATCGACATACGCTATATATTGCGACAGAAACATTGTATGACAATTTTAAATATGCCTCCTAGTTGCACTTGTCAAATGATAATGAGTAATAGGGTTTTATCGTATACTTGATTATTTTTTATTAGTATTTTATCTGGATTTTTATTTGTATATATATTGAATATTGTATTATTCTGTATGCTTTATGATATTATTATTATTATCTCGAAATGAATAACATCAATAAAACATTCCAAAAAGGTTTCTACCCAAAAGTAGACGGTGTAACTGAACACACCCATTTATTGTCGCATCTACTGAGGGACGCAAAAAAGCACCAGAGAACTATGGACTTAAGAAATGCGTTTGGTGAAGTTAGTCATGATCTTATTTCATCAGTTCTTCAACACCACCATATCTCGGACCAAGTGAGCAATTTGATTAAATCAATATATGCTGATTACTCCATTACTGTATCTGTGTGTAATAATTTAACTCCACCCATTTTGGTGAAACGTGGAGTACTGCAGGGCGATCCCAGCTCCCCCTTGCTTTTCAACTTATGCTTCAATCTTCTAATGGAAGTATTACAGCAAAAATATTACCAGTAATGCGGATACATTTGGGGACCAACTGCTAGCCCAAAGTTACGAGCTTGGCCCCAATTTGCTGACGATTCAGCGATCATTGCAAACAACACAGAAGAAGCCCAAAAACTGATTAATCTCAATCAAGCTTGGTGCCGATCGACGGGTATGAGGATAAGAATAGACAAATGTTGTACATTTGGGATGCGAAAAATCAACGAAAGATATGAACAATTTTTACTAAAATTAACAATTGATAACGAGACGATTCCTCAGATCAACATCAACGATCATTTCACATATTTGGGAAAAATTTATGACTTCGATTGTAGGAACGCAAAAGAAATTGAGTTATTACATAATAAACTAAAACAAATACTACATACGATTGATGAATTGGATACATCAGTCCAGTGGAAATTTGAAACTTTAAGATGATTCCATCCCAATTAATATTTGAACTTCGTATGTACGACATTTCATTGACATGGATAGAAAATACATTAGACCGTCTGATAACAGAGACCGTGAGAAATTGACTGATCATGCCTGTAAACAGCTGCGTCGCAGAAATGTTATCTCTGCTTTGCAAATCTGGAAGCCTCAACGTAAAATCGCTGAAATGGCAAGGATGAAACTCCGTGGTTACTTTAAACAAAACGCAAGCGATGAAATAAAATCTCTCTGGAACGAAACATGTAACACTTACAGAAAGGTTGACAATCTCATTCCGGAGAATGTTGATATTAAGCAGGCACTTGAAGTGTCAAGGAGCTCTGGTCAAATTAGTAAATGAAAATATCCACAACTCAGAGATTGCACGATAGTCTAAACCGACAGTAAAACTATCTGAAGTCCTTTATAATTTTATAAAAAAATATATTACACGACAACTGCCTTCAAATGCTAACCTTCAAAGATGGGGCAAAACAACCAATGCATTAGCCCTCTTTGCAACGTGAGACAAACTAATAAACACGTGTTCTCAAATTGTAGCTCAACGGCAGCACTCAAACGATACTTAAATTGCCACAACAAAGTTTTTTCAATAATCATCAACAATATCAAAGCATGTAGAGGATGTAGAGGATGATGCGACATGTCCACTATCAGAGCTATTCAGATCGCTTAAACCAGACATTGCTATTCTCAGCAACAATACGATTCAAATACTTGAACTAACTATTTGCCACGAAACAAACTTTGTCAAGTCCAGGCAATACAAACTCGACAAATATACAACCAATCTCAAAAACAACCTGTTGAACAATTTTAATCATTATACCATTTTAATAAATTCTTTTGAATTGTCGACCAAAGGCTTTTACAATTCTTTCAATTTGTCTTTAATTAAAATTGATTGGACCGAATATTTTCGCCAAAGTTTAATTAGCAGTGTGATATCATCATCATATGCCATATATTGTGATCGGAACAATGCGTGAATCAATTTTCATTACTATCTTATCATCGCTGTACTTATTTTATTTTAAATAAAGAGCAATGATGACTAACTATGATGATTATATTTTTATTTTATTTTAATCATGACTATTTCTCTATTAATTAATAAGTTATTGATTTTACGCATTTGATGAAAAATAAAAGATCTGTTCCCATTATTATTATTATTGTTATTATTGTTATAATTTTAATCTAACTTTGTTTAAAATTTTATGGCCGAAATCTTTCAATGAAAAATTGATTAACGCGGTAATTAGCTCGTCATATAGCATATGTTGTGACAGAAACACTACTTAACCGATTTTAAATATATCTTTTTTACTCTCAAGCACTTGTTGGTCAAAGAGCATGAGAGGATCGTACATTATATTTTATATTTTATTTATTTACACTCTAATATATAATTAATAATTTTTGATGGATTCCATTTTGATTTTGTTTTTCGGTAAATTAAAGATTGTTCCCATTATTATGATTATTATTATTATTATTATTATTATTATTATTATTATTATTGCGTCTACTGTTGAACAAGGAGTTGTATTCGCACAGTTCATTGTTTTTACTAATAATGCTTTTAATAATAATAGTGTTTTTATCGATGTTTTACTATTTAAATCTGGTTTTAAAAAAATTCGCAAATTTTAAAAAAATATGGCTACTTCTTTAATTTTAAATTTAAAGAAAAACTTTATTTTATAAAATTCAATATTTTTTAATAATTTTAAATTAAATAAATTCAATTAACGCGACTAAATGTCCGCATTGTTATAAAGAGTTTGTATCACTGAACAGACACTCCTGGCGTTGTACATAAGCGACTAAGATAGAAAATGTGAATGTAAACAACTCACCAAATATTATATTAATATTTCGTCTAGTTTATTAAACAATGTCAATAATCTTTCAATTAATTTAAATAATAATACGTTGACCTTTTGCTGCGGCCGAATAAACGACTGTCCCGTAACCGCTCTCAGGCGTCAAACTGCCAAAATCACCGGCGGAGTGGTCATAAGCAAACGCAGCCTTTCAGGTCGAATTGGAATGTTTAAACAACATAGATATCAATAATTTTGCGACACATTTTTAGCAAATAATTTATTCCTACTTCAAAAAAACCCATGGCGTTATAAAAACTAAAGCAAATTTGAAAATCGACCGCTCAATCAAACAGTTAAAAAAGGAACTAAAACAAATGAAAGCTCAAAACTGCAACAATGTTTTCAACAACAATATCTCAAAGCTTATTAAATTAATACGAAATAGACTGAAATTAAAATTGTCAAAGGAAACGTACTACAAATCAATTCAACAACAACTTTTGGAAGGCATGCAGATTATCGTTTTCATCATCTACAAATGTGTCTCCTCAGTTCAATCTGGCCGACGGGGAAAATTTTTTCCGCAAGGGGTTGATGGCTGACGCGAAATTCACATTCCATTTTCCAGACTGGATTCCCCCCCCTACCGGAACCATCATTTAGAGAAGACATTGAAAAACCTACCTATAATGAAGTCGCTGCGATTATTCGAAAGTGCAAAGCCAAGGTCACATCTTGTCCGTTGGATCAAATTTCGGTGATTACACTAAAGAGACGTCCAATTCTTCGCACATATCTTCACAAATTGATAGTTAAATGTTGGAATTTTGCAACTATCCCAATATGCTGGAGAAAAGCTTTAACAATCCTCATTTACCAAAAGGTGATACGAATGATCCGGCGAACTTTCGCCTCATAACTCTGCAGCCCGTACTATACGAAATATTCTCTGCTTTAATAAAGAATTGTTTTCACAACTTCTTCTTAAAAAATAATTTTATCAGTACAGACATTCAGAAGGGATTTTTCCCAACAGTCGATGGTCTGGCTAAACACACACAGATGCTAACACACCCGATGAAGGATGCAAAAAAACATCAACGCACAATAATTATTGCTCTACTAGATCTTCGGAACGCGTTTGGTGAAGTAAGCCATCATCTCATCAATTCCATTTTACACTACCATCCTGTTCCTCAATTATTTCATGATTTACTCCAACTATACAATATCAGTATCAGTCAACGATCAACTTACACCATTGTTGTCAGTTAGAAAAGAGGTGCTACATGGGGATCCGTGTTTGCCTTTATTGTTTAACCTCAGTTTTAATTCTTTAATGAAGATCTTAGAAGGCCAGGAATTTAAACAATGCCGCAACTTGTGGGGACCAACGTCAAATGTTAAGAAGGCTAGATCGTGGTTACAGTTCGCAGATGATACAGCAATAGTGGTACGTAATTTTGTAAGTGCTCAAAAACTGATTGATTTGAATTTAGTTTGTTGTACATGGTCAGGTATGCAAATGCGAGTAGACAAATGCTGTGTGTTCGGTATGATGAAAAAAGATGGCTTATATGAGCAATTTTTACCTAGGTTGACAATAGACGACATACCAATTCCAGCCATTGAATTCAAATACCTAAGTAAAATATACGACTCGGAACTAAAAAAATCAAAAGACAAGGAAGAAGTGGTTTCCGAATTAACAAGACTGTTAAATATCACAACTGATCTAAATATTTCCACTCAGATGAAACTGCAAGTCTTAAGAAGATTTATCACGTCAAAATTAAATTTCGAATTATGCAGTTACAATTTTTCGCTGACGTGGATGAAAAATAATTTGGATAACCTAGTTACAGAAGCTGCTAGAAAATGGCTGACGATGCCGATTAGCGGCTGTGTCGGAAGTGCTTGGGCTACAATAGAAGGTCGGAGGTCACAACACTGTTTCGCTCAGAGACAAGGCGTGGAGAATGAGACTAAAACTCCGCGATTACTAGCTCAGAGACAAGGCGTGGAGAATGAGACTAAAACTCCGCAATTACTTTAAAACAAGCCAAAATGCAGAGATTCGTTGCCTCTGGCGCAAAACGTCAGTAGACTACAAACTAGTGTATATCTTGCTTTCAGATGCAGACACAACAACTCAGGCGTTAAAGCGCTTAAAGGATAACCGGGTGACTGCCTGCTTCAGAGTCAGGGTTGTCTGGTCAAATCGGTGAACGAAGTGATATCATCATCTCAAATACCCCATTGGTCTAAACAATTAAATAAAATCTCAAAAACTCTTTACAATTTCGCTAGAAAATATATTATTCGGCAATTACCAACTAACGCCAATCTGATCAGATGGGAAAAGACACAAGATTCTGTCCTCTGTGCGGCGCAAAGCAAACTAACAAACATGTCGTGTCCAACTGTGGATCGATTGCTGCACTGGCAAGATATACAGGACGTCATAATAAAATTCTATCTGAGATCGTTAATTGGTTAAGAACATATTGCCAGGAGGATTGCTTGATATTCACAGATATCGAATTAAAGAGAATTCAACCAATATCACAACTGTTCAACTCCATCCGTCCAGACTTCGCCATTCTGCGCAAACGCAAAATTGAAATTATCGAGTTAACGGTGTGCCATGAAACAAATCTGCTAAAATCAAGGAACTACAAACTATCGAAATACGAAAATAGTTTGAATTCATGTTTGAACGCTGACTTTAAGAACTGTTCAATTTTTCTAAAAACATTTGAAATAACTCCGATTCTTTTTCAATATTTTGAATTTGACGCTAATTAAAAATTCATGGCCGATTTCATTTATTAACAAATTAATAGACTCTGTAATTAGATCGACCTATGCCATTTATTGCGATAGGAACACTTCATAACCAATTTGAATGCATTACCGGTTTGCACTTGTCCTAGAAAATGAGCATTGTGGTTTTTATCGAACATTATTACATTTTTAATTACTTTTTTCTTTCATTTTAACGACTTTGGTTGAAATAAAAGAGTTTCCATTATTATTATTATTGTTGTTGTTGTTTTTGTTGTTGTTATTATTATTATCACTATCATTATTGATATTATTGTTATCATCATTATTATTCCACGAGTTATTACGTTGGTATTGAAACAAGAGCAGTTTTAACGTGGCTTACTGTTTTATTGCAATAACTCGATTTTAAAAGTTTTAATATATTGTTACAGACGCGAGGTCAAGTTAAAAACTAATAGTTGGAAATTGTTAAGCATACGTTAGAAGGTTGTAAATTAATTAATTAAATTCATTTATGTACGTGATACTTTTATGTGGCACATTTACAAGCACATCGGTAGCTATATAAAACAGAAGAGGTCCCAGAAGGGAACAACAAGGGAAGAAAAGAGCGAGAAATAAAGTTAAGTGGTAACAGTTGAATTAGAAATGAGATTCGATGCAAAGTCGTAAATGTGATTTATGTAGTTATTTGGATTAATTTATTGTTTGCATTACTGCTCATATTCAAATAAACGTTCAACTTAGTTGGCTCTAAAAGTAGTTGTGTCCATCTATCGGAAATCTTGAACCTACGGATAAACTCCTGACCATCGGTGGAAGCTACAACAGGAGGTGGAAATTTAGAGAGTATTGAAGCTATAACATCGGTGTTAGTAGTTACGAGTTCGAGGAGGTTACAATAATTTTGGTTTGTAGTGTTAGAAAAAATTACGAGCATAATGGCGTTACATCTTAATATGGGTTTTAATAAATATTTAAATTAATTATTTGCTTAATTTTAGTTTTTAAAATTTTAAATAAAGTAAAAGCAACGAAATGTCCTTATTGTTTCATTCAATAACTTTAAATTCGTGAATAGACCTCCTGGCGCTGTACGAAAAATACTACGCACGAATCTACCAGATTGAAGGCTTCTATGAAAGAAAATATTAAAATCTCTCTTAACATTTTAACGGATAATAACAATGTACTTAAAAATTTTGATGAATAATACTGATAATATGTTGCGTTGTGAATGTGGCAAACACTGCAAAGGTAGAAAAGGATTACTAATGCACCGTCGAACATGCAAAATGTTCAAATCGCAAACAACAACCGTCCCGGATGTCAAAAAAAATAAATTAGAGAACGAGTTTCAGCAGTTTCAAGACACAACTACTTTATCAACAACTCTAAACTCACTCCCGAGTATTAAACTGCCAAAGACGCAAGGCTAATGGGCTGAGGCTAATGCATATTTTTATCAGAAATATGTGAGCTTATGTGTTGAGGGTATTAACAATTTTACCTTAACCTTCCAAAACACAATCTACAACTACTTCACCAATATGTTTGGAACAGTTAAACCAAAAACATCAACAAATCAAAATTCCGTCATTAAACAACTCAAGAAGAAATTGAAAAATTTGAAAATCCTTGGACGCAAAAACAATTCGTATAACGCTGACATAATTGTGGTCAGCAAATTGATTAGGTCCAAGCTTCATCACTCGAGGCGTCCTGGTAAATTGGCCGATCAATCTGACGTTTCAATTCAACCATATATGTAGAATAACATATATAAGAAATTCCTTATTATCGTTACATATAGGCCTACCATGTAAAAGACGGCCGTAATAATTTTGTGATATTTGACCATGTAGATTTTATTCAATCGCTAGGTTTTTAAAAATTTGAAGAATACGCTATCATTTTTTTATTTTTTTTTTATTTTTCTTTCATCTATCAAAATTCTTTTTGTGTTTTCGGACATTCTAATTAACGTTAATATAATTTCAGAATTTATATTCTATGAATACGTTATATTAATTTGTATTATTAATTAATATTAATATTAATTCGAACTGTGATTCTGCAACAGCTTTTGCAAGGTACATGGACAGACAAAACAAACTACTGTCGTTGAATGTCAACTGGTTAAAGATTTGTGCACCATCAGAATGTTTCATATTTGCCGATCTTAGTGCAGAAAATGTACGTCCAATATTATAGCTGTTCGGCAAGTTGCAGCCGGACATTGCCACTCTCCAAAAAACAAAATCGAAATTTTTGAGCTTACAATTTGCAAGAAACCAACCTAGTTTCATCACATGAATACAAACGCCAGAAATATAAAAACATGAAATTAAACTTAAATTTAGTCTATAATAACTGTTTGTTAATTATTAATTCATTTGAAATATCACTTGTAAATTTCTCTAATAATTTTAATCTTACTTTGTTTTAAATATTATGGCCGAAATCATTAATTCATTTGAAATATCACTTGTAAATTTCTCTAATAATTTTAATCTTACTTTGTTTTAAATATTATGTCCGAAATCTTTTGATGAAAAACTGATTAACGCGGTAATTCGCTCGTCATATAGCATATATTGTGACAAACACTACTTAACCGATTCTAAATATATTTTTTACTCTCAAGCACTTGTTGATTAAAAAGCATGAGAGAATCGTACATTACATTTTACATCTTATTCATTTTCATTCTGATATATAATTTATAATTTTCGATTGATTTCATTTAGATTTTATCTTTTCGATCAATAAAAGAATGTTCCCATTTTTATTACTAATATTATTATTATTATTTCTGTTGTTGTTGATGGTGATGGTCTTATTATCATTATTGTTATTTTCATCACTGTTAGATTGCTGGTGGATCCGATTGTTGTTATTGTTGTTCATTCTTTGAGTTGGAAGTGTAATAATAATAGTAATAAATTGAATTAATTATGCGCCTCAATTTTGACACGGTTTTGCCGCCTTGACTACTCTCGTTCAAAAATTTAAATTTTTTTAAGTTTCTCGTTAAAATTTTTCATTAGAATTTCATGTTTCTTTTTCAAATTTATTTTATATCAACCTTCGTTTAGCGTGCAGAGACCCAGTTCCCCGAAGTAGGGCGTTGTTTTCTTTGCCGTCAACTTTTTGCGCCGAATAAGACGATTAGTTGTATCCATTTCATTTAAATTTAGAGTTTTCATGTCCTGCTCGATTGTTTGCGACCACGACTTCTTTGGACGGCTTTTGGGACGTGTGCCAGGTACTTCAACATCTGCAAGAGAAGTTATGGCACGGTTTCCACTTGGTTTGATATGACCAAACCACCGCAGACTGTGTTGCCGTCATTCATTCTTTATATCATCTAAACCAGCACGACGCAGGATTTCGGTAGATTTGATATGGTCTTTCAGACTAATTCGTTGCATCCATCTGAGCATTCTCATGTCGGTTCGTTGAAATTGTTGTTCCAGTTTGGTTTATATAGTAATACTTAAACTATAATAATACTAATTAACAACGTCTTCAATAATTTAAATAAAATGTTTGGTAATAAAAATAAAGTTTCAATTTTAAACAGACACAATTTTGTTGATAAAAATTTACTAAGACAAATTGAAAAATTCTAAAATAAGTTGATAAACACTAATGAATCGGTGGAATTTTTTACATATTGTCAAGAATTCGGTTTTCTACCAGCATATATATGTTGGAAGAAGACAATATTTTATACAGTATTGTATGAATTCTACCGAATTGTTGGCATTAACCAATTTAAAGTTTATCTTTTCAATTTTTTTTACTAGAATTTTCTGAAAATTGTTCAATTTGTTGAAAATAGAATTATCGAAGTTCGTCATGAAAGCAAAATGGAACTGTTGTTATCCGAATTCATCATACAGATTAGGCCTTATTTCTATTTTTCATAAATCAGGCGACTATTCTCTTTGGAGTAGATGGATTTTTTCTTGAGGTATGTTTTTATTGATTTTTTTTATTATTGCGTTGAGTTTAGTCTTTAAATGAAAAGTTTGGTCTTTTGTGATTGCTTGAAATTTTGTGCTGTCGTTGAGTTCGATTTTGGAGTTGTAGTCAAATTTGTCTAAAACCACAAATTGATTTGACTTGTCTGCACGGCAATTGACAATTTCTTCATTTATTAAAATTCTTTTGACATATATATTTATAATTTTTTCTTATATATATATAATATATATATATATATATATATATATATGCAATTATTGATGAAAATCGGATTAGTGTTATACCAATTGATAGGAGCATGTTCGGCGTTAGTTAACTTCCAATTTAACTTATCGATTTTTCTACCAACCGGTTGTTAACCGTATTTCAGCCTGCTTACAGACAAGGGTCTCCTACAGAAGCAGCTTTGCTGAAAGTATTTGGTGACATTACCAATTAGTTGGATAATGATACTGTTAAATTGATTGGCGGTTACTTTTTGTAATGCTATAATGGCTCTGGAATGGTTTGCTTCGTTTTTGATGGATCCAACGCAAAAAGTTGTGTTTAATAAATGGCGTCCCGCAGCATTCGTTGTTGGGGCCGATTCTATTTTTAATGTATGTTTCAGATCTGCCTAGTTTGGTGAATGAACATGGTTTTGGGGTTTATACGTATGCTGAGGATCTTCCGATTTATTTTGCTGGGATAATTTAAAAAGGGTTGATTAGATGTGTTGAGGACATGAATGATTGGCTGAATCTAAACAGTTTAATGGTAATCCTGATAAAACAGAGTAAATTTGGTTTAGATCCAAAAGGTTAGCCAAAATCGGTAAACAACTTTTGATGTTTTTAGTAATCGGTTGACGGTTATTTGGTAAGATGGTCAAAAACTTAGGAGTACTGTTCGACAGTTTATTAACTATGTTACTACATGCAGTGAAACTTGGTACAATATGTTTTTTTACAGCTGCGTAGATTCTATCAGACGAAAAAATATTTTCCAGCTGATATTTTTATAAGTCTTGTGGTATCATTTGTATTGTCAATGTTTGATTAATTAACTCGTTGATGTTTGGTGCTAGAGTTGGAGTGGTTAAGAAAGTTCAGCGCATTCAAAACGCTGCTGCAAGACTGGTTGTTGGGCTAGGTAGACGTGCTCAAATAACTTGGTGGTTGGAAAATCTTCATTGGTTGCCGGTGAGCGAAAGAATTTTTTACAAGATGGCAGTTATTGCTCACTGTTGAATTCATGGTGGCAGACCAGAATATTTGAAAAAAGTTTAGCTAGACATGGGACATGCTCTGCGATCGATTTCTAGTGAATTGAAATAGCCCCAGAACAAAGACGAAGCTGGGTGATATATGTATGCAAGTTGCTCAGCCAAAAATTTGGAACGATCTACTATTGTATCTTAAAGGAAATGTTTCAGTAACAAAATTCAAACAGGAAATGAAGACGCACTGGTTTACTAAAGCATTTAATTCACAAAATTTGAAAAATCTTGAAAAGAGAATTATATATATTAATAAATAAATAAATAGAAATATAAATAAATAATGGGCTCAAACGTAATTTATATATGCCCCTATCAAAATAACATTAAAAGACAACTAAAAGCAATCAAAAAACATTGTCAATTTTATGATCATCGAGAAAATCTTTGTTGGCCATATATAAGTCAAAATTCTTCTTGAAGTTGGAAACAGTATCTGATTTAACAACGCATGTCGGTAAATTGTTCCAAAGTAGAGATCACTCTGTTAGAAAACGAATACTTTCTTGTATTTGTATGAAACTTTTGAACATGTATTCTATAGCGATGCCTTCTAGTACATGGATCCGCATCAAAACACAAAGCTGGTGAAAAATTTCTATCTACCATATATACACGAATATTTATATGGCGCTAATTAAATAGTTTTTTTAAAAACGCTTACAAATAAAATAATATACAAAATAGCCGAAAACAAACGTTCGTCAAACAAATAAATCAAACATTAAATAAACATTAGATCAGTAAAAAATAAACATCAATGTTCGACACTACAGCGAAAATAAATATGTTTTCAACATCTTCTTATATTTCTCAACATCCAGAGAAGGGTCTCGCAGGTCTTTGGGAAGACCGAACACTCTAGGACCGAACACGGCAAAGCTTCTAGATCCAGGTTTCGTTTGAGTCAATGGGACCGACAGATAGTTTAAATCGTCCGAACGCAGGCCGACTCAACTTCACTATACTTCCCATACTTCACAATGTTGAAAATCATTAATATGTCTCCACAAACTCTTTTAAATCTTAAAGTTGGCAAGCCAAGAAACTTCAATCGGTCTGAGTAACAAAGGCCTTTGCAATCTCCGACTATCTTGATTGCCCATTTCTGAACTCTTTCCAATTCATCAATTTCTTTTATTTTTTAAGATTATTAATCAAAATAAATGACTCATTAGTTAAATTTTTAAAGTTTTTGTATAACAATCCTAAAAGAACAAAACGTTTATTAATGACATGATGTATTATATATACTTAGAGAAGCTCAGTGAACGTTCAAACAAAACCCCCAAATCGTTTACTTCACCACAAAAATCCAAGTTAGAATTATTAATATTATAACACCAATTATTATCCAAACATGAATAACCAAATTTTATAGCTGCACACTTTTCAGTATTCAAATCGATTTTCCATAGCATACACGAATAATACAATTTATCAAGATGTTTTTGTAGCATGTTTTTCTATGATCCACACATCTTATAAAATTAAATATTATATATATACAGTGTTGTTAAAATACTCACATGTTGAGTATTTAAATATTTTGCAAATACTTGGTCAAAATTCAGTATTTAAATAGTATTTAAAATACCAAATACTGCTACAAGTATTTAAATACTGGCTACAAGTATTTAAAAATTATTTTAAATACCATGCAGTTTTCGATTGATACTAAAATTTGCACTTTAATAAAAAAGGATCATGAATTAACATATTTTTTATTTTTTATACACCCACATCACATTTTTGTAAATCTCATAAATGTTTCCATTAGAAATGAAAAAAGAAATTAATATTTAAAATTCACCAATAATGTTGGTTAACTTTAAGGAGCAGTAATGTCTCAAAAAGATCAGCAGATTAACGATTACGCTGTTTAGTTAGAATAAGAGCACCTGAACTAAAAAGACGTTCAACTGGGGCACTTGAAGGCAATGCTGTGTTATATCTAATGAAAAATTGTTTAATTTTTAAATGTTTATCTAACATTTTTAAATTTTTATAATTAAGATACTGAAAATGTTGTTGCGATTGCTCTGTGGATAATTCATCATCAAAGTCAAAGAAAGTTTCTGTTTTACTGTCATTGATCCTGCTTTTATAAACTGGTTCTGATGTACTTGATGTAATAGTAGACAAGGACTGTTCTAAAAATTGCAGGCATTTCGCCCTGAGCTCAAACAGATTAGAGATTAGAACAATTTGCACAAACTATTATATAGTATATACACATCCCATATGTAGAATAAACAAAAAATATACAAGTGGAATAGATGATTGATAAAGCAATTTTTTGTCAAAGTATTTAAATTTTTAAAATACTAAATACCATGAAAAAGTAGTTAAATACTGTCTAAATACTGCCATTTTATTAAATATTTTAAATACTGGAGTCAGTATATAAATACAATTTAAGTATTTAAATACTCTAAATGCTTAACAACACTGTATATATATATATATATATATATATATATATATATATATATATATATATATATATATATATATATATGGGTTATATGGGTGAGAATTTCCGACCTGCTCCCGCAAATACGGTCGGCCAGTACGAGTATATGAAGTACACGATCTCTCACCCCGACCAATGGTGCATCCTTTATACGGCCAAACGATATTGCAGAAAGCTTGAGAGACTGTACAGAAGAACTTTGTCAAGTGTGCACCGTGAAAGTTGGGTTGGTTCATTGAAAGCAAAACATAAATTATATTCAGATAAAAGCACTGGGTATTGGAACAATTTGATCAGAACTCTTAGCAGCCAGAGAGACAAGTGGCGACGTACCTGTAGATTCAAGTCGACTCACAATATATATATATATATATATATATATATATATATATATATATATATTTACATTATTCTATAAATTCTACCGAATGTTTGGCGTATATATATATATATATATGTGTGTGTGTGTGTGTGTGCGTGTGCGCTTGTGCGTGTTTAGTTTTGCTTTTATTTTGCTTTTATCAAGCAAATTAAACTAAGATCTCTTTATATAAATTTATTTATGGGTTTGTTTAGTATTTTTTAGTTTGTTTTGCTTGAATTTTCTAAAAATTCAAAAAATCTTAGTTATTTTCATAATATTAATGTTTAAAAAAACTCTGGCTACTACCTAGGTTTCCAATTTCAAATTTTTGGGAAAATTACTACCGTTTTCACATATACGTATTAAGCAAAATAGATATTTAGATAAAAAAATACGTATCAAAACATAAAATGGGATGCTAATTGTATTCATAAGGGTAGATATGTAAAAGTTATTAGGATGAGTAAAATTTTTATTATTGCAAAAAAATTTTAATTCATATATACTTATTTTTATTATACTATTTGCATGTCAACAACATTTTTTAAATAATGCAATTTTAATATCAAAATAACTATTACTTTTACAAAATTTTAATTTTGTCCACCATGCACACATAAAATAACATGTCAACGGTGACGTTTTTTATAAACCACAAATTGTTAAAATTCTTTGGTTGACCACCATGAAAAAAATTAAACTTTTTCACAACGAATCATGCGACTGTATTATATGTCGGTGTTAGACAAGAGAGTAGAAATCAACCATTTTTCCTTTTCAAATTTATCAATTAATATCTATGATTAATTAGGACCCTCTACGGCTATTTTGATTTGAAATTGTTTTGTTAAATTTTGAAATTTAGACAATTCAGGAGAAGTTTGTTTTTTATAAATAAATTATTATTTGCTTAAATATCTATGTATGTTCAATCTATGTTTATGTATGTTAATGAAATAGAAATAAAAAATAATTGAATGATGAACTGATTACATTAACGATCTTTTTGATGATAACCGTGGTGAAAAAACTTTTATTAAAAAATACGTAGAAGGACCAAAGATACTTAGATCTGAAGTTCGTGACGCTCTTTCAAAAATGATATCAAATAAAGCGCCAGGTCCAGATGAGATTGATCCAAATGCCTTGATGAATTTGGCATTGAAAAAATTACGGAAATTTTGAATAAGATTTATAACAGCGGCGAAATTCCTGAAAATCTATCCAAGTCAATATCTATTGCATTGCATAAAAAACCTAATGCAACAGAATGTTAACTACATCGAACAATCAGCTTGATGAGTCATCTTACAAAACTTCTTGAAAATTCTGATGATGATGATGACGAAGCAAATTAAGATTTGAATTTTCAAATGTTCAATGTGGTTTTTGTCGAAGATTGTGGCACAAGAAACGCTATCTTTAAGCTACGAATGATCAGTGAACGAGCGATTGAAATGAAGTAAGACTTGTTTATATGTTTTGTCGATTACTCCAAAGGCTTTTGATAACGTGAAACACCTGAAGCTTATGGAAATATTGAAGAATTTAGACATTGATGGAAAAGACACGAAAGTTATTAAAAACCTCTATTAAGAACAAAGAGCAGCAATAAAAGTTGGTAACAAGATAACTAGTTTTGTCGAAATAAAGAAAGGTGTTAAGCAAAGCTGTGTATTCTTTCCAGACCTGTACAATCTCTATAGAGAGATCATCATGAGAAATATAGAAGATATACTGGGAATACCCATTGGAGGCCTGAATATAAGAAATGCTGATGATACAGCTCTTATAGCAGATTCAATGGAGAAATTGCAAACAATTGTTTCCAAACTGGTCTTTGAAAGTAAAAGGAAAAGTTTTCAAATTAACATCAACAAAACAGAGTGCAGAGGTTATCAGTAAAAACAAAACCGTCCCAATTTGTTCCATATCATTAATGGTAAACAAGTGAAACAAGTCAACAGCTTCAATTATCTTGGAAATCTGATTACCTTAGGTTGTAAATGTGATTTGGATATCAAAAGAAGGATAACTACGGCAAAAGATGCATATTTCAGAATGAAAAACATCTTCACCAACATTAAAATCAGAATACCAACAAAGTTAAAACTGTTAGGGTGTTACATGATTTGTGGTTTTTGAGAAAAAATATGAAAATTAGTTGGTCCTCTCATACTTAGAATGAAGATGTATTAAGTTATAAAAAGAGGAAATTACTACAGATAATACGACGGGGGCAGTTAAAGTTTTTTGGTCACATCCTTGCGTCATGCAGAAGAAAAGAATGGAAAATCTAACAACTACTGGAAAGATTACAGGGAAAAGAGATCGCGGTCCACAACGAATAACATTCGTGAAGTCCTTTTATCACTTGTTAAATATCACCACATTTCAACTACTACAAAGTTTTAAGATTGGGTTTCGTAGAGGTCGATGGTCGCCAATGTTCTGAAAAGATAAGGCACGAGAAGGAAAGAAGTATGTTCAATCCTGTTTATTTTATAATTTTATTTTTTTTATATAATTACCATTTTTGGTTATTATTTTTGGATTATCTTTGATTTTAATTATTACACATTAACTTCAAATACTTTATATCGATTTATCCATTTTAACATCAACAAAACTGAGTGCAAAGGTTACCAGTAAAAGCAAAACCACTCGATCTGTTCCAAAATTAATAATGGCAAACAAGTAAAACAAGTCAACATCTTTAATTATCTCGAAAGTCTGATTACCTCATGTTGTAAATGTGATATGGATATCAAAAAAAGGATAGCTGCTATAGCGAAAGATGCATATTCTAAAATGAAAAACATCCCCATCAACAGTTAAATCAGAAAATCAACAAAATTAAAACTGTTAGCGTGTTACATTTTTTCTGTGATCACTTACGGCTCTGAGTCCTAGATGATTTTTAAAGAAATAAAAATGTACCGCTATTTTTGGAAAGAATTTTAAAAATTAGTTGGACCTCTCATACTTCCAATGAGGATGTATTAAAACAGTCCGGTTATGAAAAGTGGAAATTATTACCGGTAATCCGATGGGCGCAGTTAAAGTTTTTTGGTCGCATCATGCGGAAGGAAGGGATGGAAAATTTGACAATTACTGGAAAAATTGCAGGAAGAAGAGATTGCGGTCAACAACGAATAACATTCGTGAAGTCCTTGAGTCACTTGTTGAATATCAATACGTTTCAACTACTGCACAGTGTTAATGTAAATTAATTATTATTATTATTATTATTATTAATATTACTGTTATTATTAATATTATATTAAATTATATTATAATAAACTAACGCCAATCTGCTCAGATGGGGAAAGACACACGATTCCCTATGTCCTCTTTGCGGCGCTCAACAAACTAACAAACACGTTGTGTCCAACTGTGGATCTGTTGTCGCGTTAGCAAGATATACTGAACGTCATAATAAAATTTTATCCGAGATCGTCAGTTGGTTAAAAACATGTCGACAGCCGGACTGCCGGATATTCGCTGATATCGTCTCGGAGGGAGTCCTGCCAATATCGCAACTGTTCGACACTCTTCGTCCAGACATCGCCATTTTGCGCGACCACAAGATTGAAGTCATCAAATTAACGGTGTGCCATGAAACAAATCTGATAAAATCGAAAAATTACAAACAATCGAAATACGAAAATAACTTGAAATTGTGTTTAAAGGCTGACTTTAAAAACAGTTTAATTGTTTTGAAAACATTTGAAATCACCCCGATTGGCTTTTTTAATGTTTTAAACTTGTCTCTAATTAAAAATTCATGGCCGATTACATTTATTAACAAATTAACTTATACAGTTATTAAATCGACGTATGCCATTTATTGCGATAGAAACAATCCGTAACCAATTTGAATATTTTACCGTTTTGCACTTGTCATAGATAATGAGCATTGTGGCTTTATTGAATATTATTACATTAGTATATATTTTAATTATTCTATTTTCTTTCATTCATTAGATTGACTTTGATTGAAATAAAAGAGTTTCCATTATTATGCTCAGTAACGGATCTAGACAACTTTGACGGGGGGGCCAAAATTTTGGAAATGTTTAAAAGTTTAAATTTTTTTTCAAATTTGGACAGGGGGCCAAGATTTGTGGTAGCGTGGCCAAAATTAGGCTTGCGTCCTTTTTTGATATAAAATGGTTTTTTTTATGCAAAAGCTGAGTTCTTTTAATAAATATACTGCTCATAACTGGGCGATGGTCTCTCTGGCCTTACCCCAAGATCCGTCACTGAATGTATTTATATAATACATATACATTCAATGGCGGATCTTGTACATTCAGTACTTTATTTCAATAGCGCTTTAAAATTTCCCTGATTGTTATCAGAATTGAGATCTAATGCACCGTCATCCCGGTGTCCACGCAAAGCAAAATTTAGTCTTCCACAAAGTTCAGTTTCAATAATAGTGTTAAACAATTTTCTATTTTGCTCTATTTTTGTGGAAAGAGCGGAGTTTGATAACTCTAAAACATTAGTTTTATTTTTAATCAAACTCAGAAACATTTCTGATTTTTCTGTAGCCTCTCTATAAAAAGATGTAGCTTGATGACAGCGACATTGATCTAAAGCTGATTTATAACGATTTAAAGGTGATTTAGCAAATACTCCGACTGAGCCACATCATGGATGTCGATATGCATAAAGTACACAAAACCTGCAGAATGTTCCTTTTTTCAAATCAAAATAAGACAGCCAGGAAAAATCTTGAAACCAATAGAATTTAAAAAACCGTTTTCTTTTACCTTTCGACACAAATGGAAATTTATAATTCTCGTCAGGTTTCCATGGATTTTGCAAAAGATCATATCTTAAATCATTCGAAATGCTTGGAATTTTTGCAGTTGCATATTGTTCAATATCTAAAGGTATTGTTCCATTTGAAAAACTTTGACATAAATTACCAGTTTTGTCTGAAACATCAGTCATGTCATCGTTTAAATTTAATGAAAGGCCTTCTTCCAAGACATCAGATTTTATAATTGTAAAAAAAATGTTGAGATTAAATTTTTTAATTTCCTACCAGACCTGAATGGTTAAATACTATAAATTAATTCAAGTCTAGTCAAGTAATGACTGTTACGCATTAACCCTAACCCAAAAAATGTTTTTATTATTCAGCTTGTTGCTAATTTTTTTAGTTGAAGATACAAAATTTTAAAAGACATTTTTTTTAATTTTAAAACGAATTCAAATTCAAACTGATTTTATGAAACACAAAAAAATAATATAAGACGCGCCAAAACGTAAATGGAATAAAATATGAACTACGACCAAACCTAAAATTATGAAAGGACAGTGTAGCTGGTTTTTAGCGGCAAGATTGAGACGTAGACACAAATCAGAAAAATTTTATTCTGTAAACTGAAAACTATACCAAATAAATATACAATGTCAATAAAGAAAACCAAAATAAAAGTTAAAGTTCGAGGTTAGTATGCAGACATGTTCCTGCCAGTGCTGTGATCACGTACGAGCGGATACTGTTTCAACTTCTTCACTTGACAACAATGTAGAATCCTTCGAACACTGGTGTTATGTGGGGTTGACTTCTTCGGTTCCAGCCGTCTTCTGTACCAATATTGCACAACCTGTGCTTTACCCAACCGACAAACGTTGTTTTTACGTTGAAAGGCAACTACTTCGTTCGCCACCCTCCAACGCAACAGATAACTACTTCGTTCGCTACCTTACGTTTGTCGTCGTTGAGCTCGTAACAACCTCGTACCGTATTTCCAGCTCTTCCTTATAACCACTGACTAACTACCACCCACGTACCAACAAATGAAACTTTTCCCAATTGCTGCTGTTGTGAGCTACCTCATATCGTCCAACATTTCTTTTATTGTTATTACTATTATTGTTGTGAACTGTATGGGTACCAGCTTTGTTAACCTCATGTGATCTAACAATGCTTTCATCATTACCCTTATCATCATTTTCACTGACACGACGTTTGGCTGCATCAACATCATCACGCCTATCAGATCTAACAATGCTCTCATTCCCCAACTTGATTGGTGTGATATTCTTGGTCATCTCGAGTTTCACGGCAGGTACCAGATACTGTTCTGTCATCTTCAACAATTCCACCACCTTGGGTGTAATAATTAACTGTTCGCTGGCATTAGGTACCACTGCACACCATACTCGTACATCCCTTAATCCTCAAACGTTCCCCTCTGGGTATGTTTAACTTGTGACATAAGTTTTGAGAAATTCCACATACTTCTGCTCCACTATCTACCAATGCTGCACAGGTCAGACCAGCTTGAATTTTAACCTGAACAAATGGTCTTTTGAAGTATTTTTCAGCCTGTATGGTCCCAGGAGTAATACCTGGTTTCTTCAACTCCTTTGTGGCCCGAGACATAGCAATGACCTGGCATTTTATGAGCTTCTTGATGGGGTTATGATTTGTTTTCTGGGTACAAAATTTAGCAAGATGTCCCCGACTACCACAGTGATAACAACCTACCTTTGATATTGATTCTTTTACAACCTCTTTGTTGAGCCATTTGGGATCTGTTCCGAGACGTACAGCCGTTTGAAGTGGTTTATAGCCTGAGGCTACATTACTAGACAGTCTCATGTTCATGTTAGCTTCATATATCTCCACAACATTGGCCAGACGTTCGTGGGTTAACCATTCCTCACCTTCCTGAGCTAATACATGTTTTTTGGCAACAATTCCTTCATTCTGTCCACGACTAGCAATGAAAGTGCTTGATTACTTCATAATTTAGATAATCATCAGTTTTAATCTCATTTAGTACTGTTTTCATCTTTGTTTCCAAATTAGCCAGTAACAAATCTGCTCGCAATTCCTCACTAACTCGATGGCTGTCAAATATTCCTTCGATCCTCTGAAAATATGCTGCAATTTCACGGGGAATCATAGGACACATTCCTAACATTGGACTGATTCTACGGATTATACTAGCAGTATGGTCTCCTTGCTGAGCATTATTATTCTGACTCCTCAACTGTATGTCAGCTTCTCTACGTTCCCTCATATCTTTCTCCATCTACCTTAATTTCCATCTTACTTCTTCAGCTGCTGCTTCCTCTGCTCGTCTTTCAGCTCTTTCCGCTGCTTGTTTTCTGCGTCGTTCCTCCTTTTCTGCTGCTTCCATCATAATCCGAATTTGAGTTGCCTGCCCGGGATCCAACGTTATCTCCTCATCACCCTCTTTCATGCCTTTGTCTTTCGACCGTAAATTGTGGGCCATCTTTACCAACTTTACCAAATAAATATACAATGTCAATAAAAAAACCAAAATAAAAGGTCGAGGTTAGTATGCAGACTTGTTCCTGCCAGTGCTGTGACCACGTACGAGCGGATACTGTTTCAACTTCTTCACTTGACAGCAATGTAGAATCCTTCGAACACTGGTGTTATGTGGGGTTGACTTCTTCGGTTCCAGCCGTCTTCTGTACCAATATTGCACAACCTGTGCTTTACCCAACCGACAAACGTTGTTTTTACGTTGAAAGGCAACTACTTCGTTTGCCACCCTCCAACGCAACAGATAACTACTTCGTTCGCTACCTTACGTTTGTCGTCGTTGAGCTCGTAACAACCCCGTACCGTATTTCCAGCTCTCCCGTCTAACCACTGACTATGTCCTACCCTCAATAACACCGAATAATACCTTACCAACCAACAGCTACTTCACCAACCACGGTTGCGTGTCCAATTTCTCACCAACAAAAACGCCAACTCTACCAACTAATTTTCTACAATAAAAATAACTAACTCTACCAACCAATTTTCTACAATAAAATAAACTTTTTTTTCTGTCTGACGAGACCAGCCTTTATTTACCCGACGCGCCGTCCTACCCCGCAGCAATAATATAATTAAAATGAAGCGGCGTTCAACATCCACCCTTGAACCGTGACAGACAGACTATAAGACTTAAGTAAAGACTATAATATTTTTTGATTTACTTTTTGTTGATATTAGTTTTTAATAAAAGAAATAAACTAAGAAAACATGAATTATTTTTTTGTGCCGCAAAACACTATTTAAGTTTAAAATATGAATTATATTCTGAAATAAACTTGTATCAAGTTTATATAATAAATCAGCGTTATTTTTTATTGTTTAAAAAGTCGATCTCAAAAATTTTTTTTTATTTAACGCTGTCTTGAATTGAACTGATGATAACGGCCCCCCCCCCTTAATCCGCCACTGATTATGTTATTCATTCTAATGACATTCCTCAGAGGATAGTTCTATGATTAAATGCTTTGTTGAAAAAATAACTTTTTAACTCTCTTCTGAAATCTTTTTTTAGAACAATTCGCTACAATCTTGTTCGAAGATCATTCCATACCTTGGGCTGAGCAACCGGCATACATCTGTCACCCAGTTTTGTCCTGGTCCTAGGAATTACCATCATTTCTGACGAAACCGAATGCAATGCATGTCCCACATCAAATTAGGAAGTGTGAAGTAATTAAAACGGTTGTAAATTCATAAATGGACGTGACACTGTCATTTGACACATTTACAAACAGATCGGTGGTTATATAAACAACGTAGAAACGGAATTTGAGAGAAAGGAGGACAGGGAAAAAGAAGACGAAACACAGTTGACGTAGAAGTCGTAAATGTGATTTACGTAGTTATTTGGATTACACACTGGTGACAGAAGTAAGATTCTCTGCAGTAAAGAACGCTTGGACTAGAAAAACTCAATATAATTAGTCTGATTAGAGAAGCTTAATTATTGACAATTGGTTGTATTCCGGGATTTACCTGTTTATTAGTTATTGTGCTGTATTGTAACGATTTTAACGATTAAATAAACGAGTGATTGATCACAGCAATACACACAAGTGATTGCCAGCCCTGTTTTCTTTATAATAAAGTTCATAAGAAATAAGACTGTTCGGGAGTCAAGAATCCACGTAGAGAGAAATAACTGTACCCTAAAAGTTCAAGGGGTCGGTTATAGTAACAATATTTTCTATGAAGAGTTTTTCATTAAGTGATTTTAATCTATATTCCTACAGCAAATAGCTTAAAAATATATAAACCTTATTATTATAAATTTATTAAGGTGTCAGTGGAACACAAACAAAAACACTGTCAAGTTCAACGGATGAGTCACATCTGAGTTCAAAAGTTGAACTGATTAGTACTTAGGATATAGGATATATAGCCAGAAATGTGATTTGATTTGATTTCACGGTTGCTGGAAACTTTTTTTAACTTGAAAACCATACAATTATTTATTTATTTGATTTTCTACACAAGCTTAATTTTTACATAATTTAAAAATTAAATTCATGGAAAAAATTTTTTAATCATGTTAATATATATAATATCATGAATGTTGGACAAGATTCAACAATTTGATTTTAAAATGTAATTAATAAAAAATATAAAATGTTAAAGATATAATTTCATTTACTCTTGACTAATTAAGTTATATCTACCCGTGCGATTTTTAATCTTGCTGCGGACCAAATTGATCAAACTGCTCTTTGACTTGTAATTGTTCGTTTGAGTGTTCATCCTGTCTGGCACGCCACCTGGTATGCAGTGCTCCATGGCGCATTGAACATCTCCAGAGCAACAAAGTGGTTCTTCAACGATCATTGGACCAGTCCAACTTGATAAACTGAAACGTTTAGGCACGTGAACATTTTGCTGAGTGATTGCTTCAACCTGGTCATTGGGAATTATCTGAAAATTGTGATTTGGACGGTGAGGTTTAAATGATGCATTGAAATCGTCATTTTCGTCAACTATAGCAATACCCACGTCCAACCCTTCAAATATTTTTCTGTTTGCTGGTGCTGGCTGATCATCACTTTGACATTTTATCAAGGAAAATAACAGCATCATTAACGTCCATCTGGTTAATTTTTGTTGATGCATCTCTAAATTATTTCTTTTTTGAAATATTAAATGTGTTTATACAACAAACGGCATATTTAAGCTAAAGCAGATAAATTCTTGAAAATTTTCTTATCTATTTATACATATGAGGATATTTGAAAGCATTCTTATCACGCGTTTTATCTTTTGTCAAAGTTTGTTAACGAACATCGCGTGTTTTATGGAAAACTCTTCAAACAAGATGTTTTTTGTTTATTAGTTGCGAATAAATGCATACACAGCATTCGAATCACGCAGATATCGCGTGTAATACATCAAAAAATATAGCAATGTATGCAGGAGTAAAAATTAAGCAAGAAAAACATTTTCAACATCAACAACACAATGTATCATTATATGTCAAACGAAATGAGTTACGATATCGATTTGCAACACATTAAAATGAAATGCAACCGACACGTCGTCGTGCTTTAAAAAATCACTTTATCAAAATTTCTTTCATTTGTCTTGAAGGGGTTGTTTTCCGGTAGCTCAATGGCACATATACATGATATGCTAATGACATTTCAACAGCACATATGCTAAGTATTTCTTAGCAGAAATTATGCGGGCAGCATATATGAATATTAATGACTTATTAGCGCAATTAATATAGTTAATTAAAGATACTACAATAAATAATTAATAAGTTACCATACAATTGGCAACTTTGTAACTCACAGACATACGTTTATTAATCCATATAAAGCCAGGCCTCCTAATAAAGAATTTGTATACAACGAATATCTCTATATAAAAATCTTTACTTTTACATATAAAATTGTTTCCATAGAACGAAAAATTTCTCTATAACGAACATTATTTATAAAAGTGAAAAAAATATTCGACAATTCAAAAAAAATAATTGTTGAAGATAGTAAACATAAAGTTACATTTTTGCGTATTATGCATTTTGCTATATACATATTGTGCGTTTGCGCTAATGTATGACTGCTCTGTTGTAAGAGGACACCAAACAAGGAAGAGCCGTGTGTTTTTATCAAAAAAGGTTTATATCAAAGGGGTAACCCTCGATACTTCGATTATGAATGATTGTGCTGTTTTAAGAGAACACTCAACCATGAAGAGCAGTACGCAGGAGTGAAAAGAAGAAAAAATAATGTTTGTTTGGACAGACTGGACACGTGTTTCGTCCCTACCGGACGCCTATCAGAATCACGTCGCATGGGGCTGTTCATAAAGAATGTCACGCTTTTTTAACGTTTTTTTGAACCCCCCTTCCCCGTGTCACAAACTGTCACAAATCGACCAACCCCACAAAAATAAGCATGTCACAAAACTTTACCCCCCCCCCCCATCGCTGTTTACAAAGTTCGTCAAGTCTTGCTTTTTGATTGAGCTAATTATAATGTTTTGTCAAATCAATCAATCAATCAATCAATTAGCTTATAAAGCGGTATTTCCGCGATGTTCAACCGCTCCTCAATGAATTTTGAAAACAGATGGGTCTTGAAAACCGCTCTGAACTTCGCAAGTGATGGAAAAGAAGTAGGTAGAGAGTTCCTGAGAAAAGGACCAGAAAAAGCAAAAGCAGATTTGGCACGAGTTTAACACGAGTTAAGAAAAAGCGAGAACAAGAAGACGATCGTAAACCGGGGCGTTTAGGTTCAATTAATATATCTGATAAATACTTAAGAAATAATTTAGATTGAGACTTATACATAAACGTGCAAATTTTAAAAATTATTCTATATTTTATAGGTAGCCAGTGCAAGAGAACAAGATATGAAGATATATGAGAAAAGAAAGGGGCACGAGCAACTAGACGAGCAGTAGAGTTAAAAGCTTTACTTAAAGGATAGAGTAAAAAGTCAGGAAGACCATAGTAGAACGAGTTACAATAATCAATCCTAGATAAGACTAACGAAGTAACAAGAAGGAGAAGAGTAGGATCATCAAGAAAAGGCAAAAGTTTTTTTATTCTACGTAGATGAAAGTAAAAGCTTCTAGCAACACTATTAATCTGAGAAGAGAGAGACATAGTAAAATGAGAGATAAAACCTAGACTACAAAACTTATAAAAGACATCAAGAGTTTTAGAATCAGGCAAGATAATAGGAGAAATAGTAATAGAGTGTTTAGATTTATTAAAACAAATTAATTCAAACTTAGAAGGATTAAGTTTAAGACACAGAGTCAGACTAAGCGATAATTGAAGAAAGACATAGAGATAGATTATGAAGAACACTATTGAAATTAGATGAGGGAAAAGAAGTATAAATGTTAGAACCATCAGCATATAGTTGACTAGAGAAAGAAAAGTTATTAATAATACGAGGTAGTTCAGAAGTATAAAGTATAAATAGAAGAGGGCCAAGGATAGAACCCTGAGGTACCCCAAAAGTAAGGGTAGAAGAGAAGTAAATTATTGAGAACAACAGAAGAAAAACGATTACAGAGATAAGAAGAAAACCAAGAAAGACAAAAATCAGTAATATTAAAAGAAAGATGTAGCAGTCTCAAAAGAATAGTATGATCAACAATATCAAACGCCGAGGAAAAGTCAAGAGCAAGAAGAAAAGTAAGATTACTATTGTCACTAATGTCAAATATTAAAAGTTTTTTTATTTAACTTTAATAAACTTCATCAAGATGATAAGTCTCGTTAGAAAAATTGAGAAAATCAACTACAAGTTGAATAATGCCGAAAAAAGAGTGATCTTTATAAATAATTATATATATATATATATATATATATATATATATATAGAAGATATGCAATCAAATTATTTATTCATCGTTTGTCGATCACCTAGGTTTAAGTGTACAGGTGCAAAAATATTTCCCACCGACTTCATTGAATTCTTCGAGGCACCAGAACAATGAATGAAACGCTCGAACAACAACAATTCAAACATGACTGGGTAGCACAAAATATGTTACACATCAGCACGAAGGTAATGTTCGCGACGGTTTTAACTCAGCGACGATTAAGCATATGTAAAAGGCAGATTATGAAAAAACCGATTAAATAATAAATATTTAAAGGTTTAATGAAATGAAAAAAGATTTATTATTGTTTTTTATTTGTTATTTATAACATTTTAACTTTATTCAGATTAAAAATTGCATAAAACAATAAAAAAAACTTCATCATAAAATCGCTATATATTAAGATACCAACGATAAGGAGAAAGTAAAAAATCGCCAAAAATTTATTTATGTATGCATCTGAAATATATTTGCATTTTTTGATAGACAATTTTATTTATAAAAATACCATATATAACAAAACTATCTCCCGTTTTGTGCACATTCTCAAAAATTCGATTGAACGCGTTAACCCTACATTTCCAAATTTGCGTTATCGGTAACGAGAAAGTTAAAAAATCGCCAAAAATCCATTTATGTGTGCATCTGGAAAATATTTGCATCTTCTAATAGACAATTTTATTCCCAAAAATAACATATATAACAAAACTATCTCCCGTTTTTTGCACATTTTCAAAAAATTGATTGAACGCGTTAACCATACATTTCCAAATTTGCGTCATCGATAACGAAAAAGTTAAAAAATCGCCAAAAATCCATTTATGTGTGCATCTAGAAAATATTTGCATATTCTAATAGACAATTTTATTCCCAAAAATACCATATATAACAAAACTATCTCCCGTTTTGTGCACATTCTCAGAAAGTCGATTGAACGCGTTAACCATACTTTTCCAAATTTGCGTCATCGGTAACGAGAAAGTTAAAAAATCGCCAAAAATCCATTTATGTGTGCATCTGGAAAATATTTGCATATTCTAATAGACAATTTTATTCCCAAAAATAACATATATAACAAAGCTATCTCCCGTTTCGTGCACATTTTCAAAAATTTGATTGAACGCGTTAACCCTACATTTCCAAATTTGCGTCATCGATAACGAGAAAGTTAAAAAATCGCCAAAAATCCATTTATGTGTGCATCTGGAAAATATTTGCATATTCCAATAGACAATTTTATTCCCAAAAATAACATATATAACAAAGCTATCTCCCGTTTCGTGCACATCCCCAAATATTGGTCTGTACGCGTTACCCATAAATTTCTATATTTGCGTCAACGGTAACCTTGGTACACCTCTTCTTCAACTGCACTACTTAATAGATGCACCGTGCAGTTGGTTTACATCATGCAACTAACCTCTTTTCTTTCTAAAGCATTGTAGTTACTTGTTATTATGCTCTGTAGGTTTTGTAAAGATTCATCGTTGCCTTTGGGACCATTTTCAGTTAACCCTAAAAAGCATTTATTCTTCCAGAATAAGTCAATCTGTGAATTTCAATTTTTTATTGATATCACTAGTTTTTTACATTTTCGATTGGTGAAGTTATTTCTCTGTTTTAGGCTCCTGCAAGCTTGCCCAAACCAACCCTGTTCATTCAAACTAGACTGTAATTTAATAAAAATGTTATTTCGTATAAAGAATAATATGCATTGCACAGTAATTGAACTATAGTTCTTTAACGCGTGAACATTTAAATTCAAAAAAAAAACAAAATATGTCTTTTATTTTAGCTAAAAATTAACAAATTCTAATGGAGTTGCAGCAAAAAGTGAAATTTAAACATTTTAAACTGAAAAAAATTTTGTGATGACCATGAAGATGACTATAATGTGAATAGTACAGATTGACAAGCGTATAAATTTTAACTATATATACGAGGTAAAATATAATAAACTGTAGTGTTTTTGCGACAGACAAATTAATATAGCATATTTATAAAATATAAGTTTTAGCTTTAATTTAAATGTATGAAAACACAAAAAAATATAATAATACGTTATAATAATAAAAAAAAACGTATAGCACCAAAAAAGTGCAAACCCAAGCGAATGAATAAATAAATATATATATATATATATATTTACCAAGTATTACTTGCCCACGGATTATGATATCTATATATATGTGTGTGTGTGTGGTGTGTGCTGAAAATCATAATGTTATGTGTATGAATTGGTAATTGCACGCTACAGGTATCAATATTGCTAACAGATATAGTTATCGTAACATTTATTTTTGCGGCTTCGTACAATTTTTAGTTATAAAAACACCTTGAGTAACTCTTCTCTGCCTATACCTTTCGCTATTTCTTGCTCCAAATTAACAGTAAAAATTTGTCGATTACGCTGAGCTTTTAACAATGGACATATGCCTCCATTTGACTAATTTTGATTTGACGCAGAATCATAAAAATACACATTTCATACACAATAATTAAAAATAAAACTAAATTTTTTCAATTATTATCACATTCATAACATTGTACAAAATAACTGCCATATTAAAATAATCTGGATACCAAGTCACATAGGTATTCTTGTCAATGAAAAGGCCGATCAATTAGCTTTAACAGCCCACAATGAACCCATACTAAATACAGCAATGATTTACTCAGACATTAAATCAATAATAAATAAATATATATACACATTATGGCAATATATATACACAACTCATCAGCGCTTTCATTACAACAAAATAAACATTCATTTATCATGTTATCGGAATTAGCAATCACATCATCAAATATTTTTATTCTACATCTTATTGGATCAAATTCGTTTCCAATTGGTTTGCTTTTATCTAACGTGTCCATGACCATGTAGATGAAAATTCCACAGTTGTGGCCATTCATCTGCTTTGGCAGTTCATAATGCGCTTCAAAATCGAAATTTTCCCATGATTGTTTGTTAATTCTTTGGGACATACGTTTAAATCTTTTTTTCAAATTGTTTGATTTGCAAAATAGATGATCCAAGAGGGTTATAGAAAAATATTTTGTTTAGATTATTATCTACAGTTATTAAACAGTAATGATTGTTGTTGATGACGAGTGGGAAAAATATGTAATTAGCATTAAAAGAATATTGGAAGATGGGGCTAGAACAAGTAAAATTTTTAAACATTACAGTAGTGGACAAGTCACAAGGTATATAGATTGAATTTGTAAACCAGTGAGACAAATAATCTAAAAGAACGCTACTTACCCATTTTTCTCCAATAACAGTCTGAAAATCCGAAAGCAACAACCTATCATTTTCTTTTTTGGCAATGTAACAATTTCTACTGACTATTTGCTCGTAATAGCATTTGTTGCTCGGAATGTTGGAATTTGTTATACAGATGTTGCTGTGGCCATTTGCACTTTGATCATTGCTGCAAATTATTGAGGGTATTTTAACGGTAACTATGCTGTTGAAATAACTTTTGAAAGGTTTACGTTTCCCCCAATAATTTTTCTCACATTCTTTTACCACTGTTTTTATTTTTCTTTTACGAGAAGCGGGTATTTGCAGTAGAATTTCTTTCGTACGCGCATCAACATGGTTTTTTAACAACTCCGCAAAACGACCTATTTTTAAATTTGTCGATCCATTTAGCAATTGGTGTTTAATAAACCTAAAACAATTTTCAACTTTGCTATTGCTTGTTCGTTCCCCGTTTTTATTCAAAAGAACTGTCCAAAGAGGCAAAATCGAAATATATTTTTTTAAAACAAGTTTCGCGAAAGTTTTATTATAATATTCGTTTGGCTCCGTCTGTTCATCGTTCACCAAACGCAATTGGTAGTTAACATGTTCAAGAATTTGTAAGCCTTTTCGATAAAATGGGCTACTTTCGTAAATTGTCTCCAATTCATTAACTTCATTATCGTCATCATCGTAAACGTGTTCAATTAGATCGTAATGACTTACTTCATTGATTGTTGATTCATGAAACTCATCAAAATGACTATTTAAAGATGGAGTTTTTTTTAACGAACATGTAATATGAAAGAATGAAGTAATTAAATTTATCATGCGTCTATAACTTTTGGCTTGCAGTATTATGCTAAAGGCATTTATATAAAATTTAACAACCTCTTTTGTACTAAAATTTTTTTTGACAAATCGAACTATGTTTTTAAAAAAGTGCGCGCAGCAAAGCTTTATCATTATTTGATTTTTTGGGACACATTCGCTAATACACCATTTAAATGCCATTGCCAGGTAACCTCTCAAATCAACTCCAATCCAACCAGTTAAAACGGCATTTATCATTGCCATTGAGTGGTCTGTAACCACGTTCATAAAAATTGGCCAGGCGTTTACCTTTTTTATGACGTATCTTTTAAAATTTATCAAATGATAAGCAACTGAAGCTGTGTCATGGCGATCGCTTATAAAATCAAAAATTTGAGCGTAACCCGCATCAAGACCTACTACGGCGCTGTATAGATATATAGTTTGTTTGCTATGAAGACGACGAACCACAGACCCCGTTGAATCTAAATGTATTGTTGGTAAGTCTGTCTGACCTAATCTCAAAATAACTTCAATTTGGTCGTCGGAAAAAAAAGTGGCATAAAATGGAACGGCTGAAACTGCTTGTATATAAATTTCATCCGTTTTTGGAAATTTTTGACATTCTATTAGATCAATAACGTCATCTTTTGCCTTATCGCCTGCAGCCATAGCCTCACATCTCACATTTTTAAATACCCCCAACGAATGAATATTTTGTAGATTCCCCTGTTTTATTAATGCAGCATTAGAGGATCTTATAAATTTTTCACGTAAAACAGACGGATGTTGCAATATTAACTGTTCATACAAGTTTTTTCTACGTTGGCCTCTTAGTTGTCTTACTAATTTTCCATTATGGTTATAATTGGTAGACGATGTATAAATATCAATTTTGTTATGACTAATATTTACCTTAAATAATCTGCACATCTCAAATTTACATGTGAGATAAATAATGTAACGCGAACCAGTGGCGTCACTAGGGGGGTGCGGACCGCACCGGGTGAGACCCTCACAGGGGGTGACACCAAAATATCACTGTATATGTTTTTATGTCCCTCCATGAAATTATTCTTATCATTAATTCAGCCTAACCCAGAAATGTATTATGAATAAAATTTTTTTCGTTCAAATCATTTTTGTATTCGACGTTTATACCATTTTTTTTTATTATTATTCTTTAAAAATCAGGATCTGACAGACGCAGAAACTGTAACCATTCAAATTCGACATTTGAATTATTAAGCGCTGCGGCCGAGCACATTTAACTTGTTCGTGTTTATAAATTTTGCTAAGAATGCTGTATGCCTATGGGGTGTCATGAGAGGGGTGACACCATGAGTTACCGCACCGGGTGACACCAACCCTAGTGACGCCACTGACGCGAACGATTCTCGCGTTTACTATTTGTGATAGCAATGCAGGGCGAAATGGCATTTTCTACCGCGAAGCAGATACGTTCAGTTGATGTTGCATCTTTTTCGCGGAGGCCTTGGTACACCTTTTCTTCAACTGCACTACTTAAAAGATGCACGGTGCAGTTGGCGTACGTCCTGCAACTAACCTCTTTTCCTTCTTCTTCAAGTTCATGTACCTCTTGGAAATTAGGAATAGATGATAAAAAATTACAAATATGCAGAAAGGGAATATTAAATTTGAGGCAATGTTTATTACAAATAAATTGATGTAGTACATACAAATTATAATGCATTATAAATGATATATCAATACCTCGTGCCGGCGAATTGTTTTCAACAATTGCAACACTTTCATCATGTGATGCCTGAGTGGCTTGCCGTTGTGATTCATCGATGACATCAGTGTTCTCTACCTTCTGCAAAAAACATTGTATATTAATTATATTACCTTGCAGTATCTTTAAGATATCATCTCTGTTGCTCCGGACAATTGTTTGGTTATCATGCAACCACTTGGCTAAGGCATTGTTGTTACATGTTACTATGCTCTGTAGGTTCTGCCTTGGGGACCATTTTCAGTTAAACCTAAAAAGCATCTATTCCTCCGCAATAAGTCATGCAATCTGTGAATTTCAAATTTTTAATGTTATCACTAGTTTTGTTACATTTTCAATAGTGCATTTACCGCTTTCGATTATTGAAGTTATTTTTTTGCTTTAGGCTCTTGCAAGCTTGGCCAAACCAACCCTGTTCATCCAAACTAGACTGTATTTTAATAAAAATGTTGATTCGTTTAATTTAATGAATAATATGCATTGCACAGTAATTGAACTATAGTTCTTTAACGCGTGAACATTTAAATTTACAAAAAAAAAAAAAAAAATATGTTTTTTATTTTAGCTAAAAATTAACAAATACTAATGCAATCGCAGCAAAAAGTGAAATTTAAAAATTTTAAATTGCAAAAAAGATCGTGATGACTAAAATTGTGAAAAGTACAGATCAATATCGCTAACTTATAAAGTTATCGTTTAACATTTATTTTTGTGGCTTCGTATATTTTTTAGTTATAAAAAAGTAAACCTTTAGTAACTTTTCTCTGTCTATGCCACTTTTTTGGACGTAACTCACGAATTTTCAATAAAAGAATCCATATCGCAAAACCCGCAATTGTAAGAAAACTAGTTTCAAAAATTGTTTTGAAAAAGCCGCCTAGCAAACAAGCGCTGAAAAAGAACTCTGTATAAAAGCGAACTTCTACGCAACAAATTTTAAATTCACTCATTGATAATTTTTGTGTTACCAAATTATGAAATTATGAATTTAGATCTATTTTTGTTCTTATTATATATAATTGTTTTTCCTTGCCGTAATTATGTGTATTAAACAATTTGTGTGTATAACAATTATTGACATTATATACGTTTCAGTTCAATTATACACGTTTAATTACATTTCTATTTCCATGTTAAGAAACCACGTTTTTCATTTCTATGTTGGCCATTTTGTTACTTGCTGTCAAGGTTAAATTTATAAAACTGTTCGAGCAATGTCTATTTCGTTGTTTGACGACAGTTATGTGCGTAGGATGGAATTTTTTTTAAAAATGAAAAATGACGTTATTACTCACGGTAATAAACGTTTCATATTAAAAGGAAAGCCTGGTAGGAGGATCGGAGGATTGATTAACTTCTTCCGGAAGCATACCATTCCTATTGAAACAATAATCCTTTACATCGGAGGTTGATTCATTTGTTTAATAAATAGTTTAATGTTGGTTCATTATTTTTTTAATATAATAACAGTTTTGTTTAATTTTTAGTCATTAAAATTAAATACCAGGCAATGATTTGGCGACTGAAACCCCGGAACTCGTGGCCGCGAGATATGAATCCTTACTCAGACTGTTAGAGAACAAAATCAGACCGCGCCGAATAATCATATTAAGCCTAGTTTATAGAAAAGACGTTCAGAAATGGAAAGTTGATAAACTAAATGTTTCAAAAAACAATTCCAGTCTAACATTGTTCATTTCTGGAGGCTTGACAGAGTGGGAGGAGGTAATAATATAGAACCTGACGGCATCCACCTAAATGAGCGTGGAATGATGAACTTTAAGAGAAACATCATTTATTCTCTAAAGTGCACGAAATAAATTTTTAACGTTTTTATTTGTAATAAAAAGTTTATAAAAAAATATGCATTGTTGTTTAATATATCTTTGTATATACATATATTATATATGTACCTATATATCCATTTTTTTTATATAAATCTGTTTGTGTGTGTGGTATGACTTAATTACTCACTTACTAAAACATTTATAACTTTTTTTATTTAACGTTAAAAAAAATTGCGGTTTCAAAATGTAACAAACAAATGTCATAAACAAACCCCAATATCGAAGTTGATTGATACACAGGTTGGGGTTGAATGTTATTAGCATCAAATATCATTACAACGAAAAAGAAAGTTATTAAATATTCACCATAAAGGTTAAAGGTTTCTCTCTCTTTTGCGTTTGCTTCAGAGGTTTCAACAACAAACACACACAGCGTATATGAATACGCGTGCAAACCACGTATCATACACATTGCATATGATAGGCGGGGATCTCTTTGTATTCGAACCCAGTCAATGCAATAGCAAGACCAAGCGTCTTTAACCATTGAGCCATCACGCCATAGTTATGACAAATGAATACTTGGTTTCGTCGTTTTCTCGTTTTCAGGTTTAACTGATTTGAAATAACAGGACTACTCTTTCGCTATTTCCTGTTCCAAAATAACATTAAAAATTTGTCGATTACGTTGAGCTGTTAACAATGGACAAATGCCTCCATTTGACAAATTCTGATGTGACGCAGCATCAGAAAAATAAAACTATTGACGAGCAACGTCCTGGATTGAACGTGCTGTTTCACTGACGGTATTTAATGCCGAAACATAAACATCTGGATCGACGCTAATCCGGTCCGTTTTGAGATGTAATTTTTATGTCACCTTTGGCCAAAAAACAATGAAGGAAGTTGAGTCATCAACTACCACTACGTGTGAAATTAAAACAATTTATATTAGTATAAATGTAATTCTTTTTAGAGAAGCCAACAAAAAACGGGGATATGGTACAAAAATTTGTAGCAAATAACTCGTTTAAAAAAAGAAAAGAGTGCCGCAAATTAAAACACGAGAATTAAAACATGAACATTTCTTTCGAAAGTAACACTAGAGTTTAAACATGCAGAATAATTTTAAAAGTATTTTTTTTAATTTTATTCCGTTTCAAAACATAATCTGAAAAACATCTAAAATTTAAAAAAGTCCAAAAAGTACAATCACGGTATTCTATTCTGGTATTGCCATTTTGTGTTAATCAAATTATAAACTATACTACAAGCAAAAGCAGGAATGACGTTGTAACACAACAGATACAGGAAACTTCAAAACTGTGGTGCACTTAGGTTGTTTGCGAGATAATAACAAGGACCAAAAACTTCCATAATTAAGTCCAATACTTCTTTGCAGTTCCTGTTTAATTCACCGAGTTCATTAAAATTAATTTATAAATCAAAGTGTAACACAATTTTAAAATATTCGATAATATACTGTACAATTTTTAAATTGTATTATGATGTCAACAAAATAATATATAGAATCTTATACTATGCACCTGCGTCTCGAACCGTTATTTTCGTTACCAATCGACAGAGATTTAAAAATAATAACGGTAAAAAATATCTCGTATCGTTATAAAACAATACGAGAAATCTCGTATCCTTTAATAACAATACCAGAGATCTCCTATCGTTATTTAAACAAGACATTTTTAGGAAAGTCTATCATATCGAAATAAAAAGTAAAAGACATAATTTTCGTCTCGTACCATTATTTCAATGTGTGGAAATGGTAAAAGTGCACATTGTAAAAAAATAAAGTGTTATAAAGTATTAAAACTTATTTAATTTTTTCCAATTGAATGACTTTGGTTTAATAAAGACTCTAAAAATATCGTATCGTTATTAAAACGAGACATTCTCCAAAAAGTCTCGTATCAAATAAAAAATACGAACAAAATAAACTTTTCTTTAATTTTTCAATTGAATGGCTGTTTTCTGGACAAAATGACTGGGCGGCGTGATAGTCTAATGGTTAAGGTCGCCTGGTGCTGTTTCGCAGTAACCGGGTTCGAATGTGACAAAAATATCCCCGCGTATCATATGCTTCGTGTGTAATGCGTCGTTTAGCACGATGTTCATTTACGATGTTTTGCACTCTGTTGAATCCTCTGAACTTTGGAAGAGTGTAATTGACCTTTAACTTTTTTCTGTTTTAATACAGTACATTTTGTAAAGCGGAGTTGGCGGGAAAACAACTAAGGGCAGACTGTAAATGTGCCAAGCGTCATTGTAATTGCGCGTTGTTCAAATACTATCTTTCAAAAACTCAAAAATCATCATACAATTTGTGCACATACTTGTGCACATGATTTTATTATATCAATATATAGTCTTCAATGCCTCGTTATCGTATTGTTATCGTATCGTTATGTATCGTTTTCAAAATAATAACGAGACGCAAATTCTTATGTAACAAAATTAATTTTTAATAATTCCGTGTATTTTCATTAAACGAAAATTTATTAGATCAAACCGTTCAGCCGATTTGACATGATTGAGTCCGCCTGTTAGATACGCTTCATCGTAGCCGATATCGTATCGTTTCCAAAAATTAACGAGACGCAGATACTTATATAATAAAATTAAATTTTTAATTATTCCGTGTAATATTATTAAACGAAAATATATTAGTTCAAATTGTTCAGCCAATTTGACAATATTGGTTCCGCCAGTTAGATGCACCAAAACCGTCGCGAACATTACCTTTGTATTGTTCAGCCAATTTGACAATATTGGTTCCGCCTGTTAGATACACCAAAACCGTCGCGAACATTACCTTCGTCACATCAGCATGAATCCGAATGTACGATTTAGCTACATTAGTACATTTTATAAGTTATCTATATTAATATGTATGATTTTTTAACGATACGTTAATTATATATTATTATGATTATATAATACTAATACAATACATTTTCTTAGGATTATAAATAATATAATAATTATATAACAAATGTTGTATGTTATTTATTTTGATAGATAGGCTCATAGTTTGTAGTTGTGGATAATAATTTTGTCCCTTGGTGCAAATTGTTATGTTACAGGTGAAATTAAGCGACTGTTTAGATTAGCATTAGACATTTTGTATGTGTATTGTGTTTTATATAATAACAAATATAATAACATTGTATTCTGTACTCAAATTTTTTTATTTAATATTTATTGAAATACATTATAAAAGTGAACATTAATAACATTTTCAGGTCTATAAAAGAAAAATGTGATGAAATTTGTTTTAAAATAAACTACAATAATTTAATATTTAAATATTTAATTTAACTATACTTAAATACTAAAATAAATTTGCATTAATATAGCTTATTTACATTATTATAGCATTAATATTTTCACTGATTTCAGATTTTAAAATAAACTACAATAATTTAAATATTTAATTTAACTATACTTAAATACTAAAATAAATTTGCATTAATATAGCTTATTTACATTATTATAGCATTAATTTAGAATTTATCTATTTAAAATAAAGTTTAGTTTTTCACATGCACATTGAGTAAAATTATAAAATTAATTAATTAAGATATTAATTATTAAAGATAAAAGTTCATAAAATTGTGAAATGAAACTAAATTATAAACATGCATTGTTTGGATTGGTCCTTCTATCTATCGGATTTACTACATTTGTTTTCTTCTTCAAAGGTTACTCTGATGCATTCTTCAGCCAATATTATAACAAAGTTAGTTGATTTTCATCAAGTTGTCATTATAATAAACATTAATGGTACACAAATTAAAAATTTTCATTTTTATTGCTTTATAATTTTATATTAAAAATATATTTTAATCAAAATGTAGGTTAGTGTTGAAATTTAACCTATTATTGTTATAATTTGACACAGTCTAAAGTTTATGGAAATTACAAGAATGGATTTAGAATTAATAAAAATTCTTCAACCAAAAAATGGGTTGTAATAACATCAATTTTCAAACCAACTGATGCCATTGGTGTGTTCAGCAAAATGTCTGGATGGCAGTTGCTGGTGGTTGGAGACAAAAAAACTCCCGCTGATTGGAAGTATGTAGATAATTGTGATAATGTTTAGGAATAATCAAAAATTACATACAAATGTTTTATGCAGCATATGTATATCCCGGGTTTAAAGGTAAATGTTGGTAGGACCAAAATTATGTGGGACGGAGAGGATTTAAATACTCTTGACTGTGTTAAATTCTCTTGTGCGGTGTATGGTAAAAGAGTCGGAGAAAATTCCTTTCTAAGTGTAAAATATGATAAATAGACACAATCAATCAATCAATTAGTTTATAAAGCGCTATTTCCGCGATGTTCAACAGCGCTCCTCAATGAATTTTGCAAACACATGGGTCTTCAGACCCGCTCTGAACTTCGTAAGTGATGGAGAAGTAGCCAGAGAAGGTGGTAGAGCTCCAGGGAAAAGGGCCAATAAAGCAAATGCAGATTTAGCAAAAGAGTGTTTAGCAAAAAAGTGTTTAACACAAGTTAAAATGTAGTGAAAACAAGAAGACGATCTTAAACTGGCGCATTTAGGCTCAATTAATATATCTGTTAAGTACCTAGGAAATAATTTAGATTGAGACTTATACATAAATGTGCAAATTTTAAAAATTATTCTATATTTTATAGGTAGCCAGTGCAAGAGAACAGGATATGAAGATATATGAGAAAAGAAAGGGGCACGAGCAACTAGACGAGCAGCAGAGTTAAAAGCTTTACTTAAAGGATAGAGTATAGAGTCAAGAAGACCATAGTAGAGCGAGTTACAATAATCAATCCTAGATAAGACTAACGTAGTAACAAGAAGGAGAAGAGAAGGATCGTCAAGAAAAGGCAAATTTTTTTATTCAACCTAGATGAAAATAAGAACCAGCAAAACTATTAATCTGAGAAGAAAGAGACATGCTAGAATCAAAGATTGTTGTTGTATAGACGTTTTAACGCTGCTTCTGCTCCCAGCCCCGTTGCTATGATGTGCCATTGTCTGTTTTCATTGGAGTGAGTTGTTAAATACTATCATAATATCTTAAATCTTTAATGAAGTTTATAGCAGCGATGATGTTTTCAATGGTTTTAAAATTTTCGGATATATTTTCAGAGATATTTTCATATATAGAATATTTGAATATTTCAACTTTATATTATAACTTGAGATTTTTCACATGAGAAGATATGCCATATTGTTAAGATCTTGTGGCAATGTTGACAGACTGGAGGATCCGTTTTGTTTACTAGGTAATGGTGCGTTATGTTGGTATGTCCCATAATTATTTTATATAATTTACTGAGTGCAAATCGATTATTGCATATTTTTGTATTTCTTATTTCCGGATTTGGGTATATTTGTCAAAGTAAAGTGTTTGCTAGATTCCATTTGCTTTTCCATAGAGTATGTACATAATCATTTATTAGTAACTTGAAGTCTGAATAAGGGATGGGTATGTCTGATATTAATTGACTGGGCTTCTAGTGCTAGAACGTCAATTTTTTCATTACCTGATATTCCGATGTGACTTGGAATCCAGAAGAATCAACTTTTTCATTATCTGATATTCCGATGTGACTTGGAATTCAGAAGAATTTAATATCACATTGGTTTTGCATTATAAAATAACTTTTTGCTTTAATTATTCTGACTAAATCATTTTTTGTTTCCTATAGATTGATGGCCGTTGCACATGACATGCTGCTGATGTGATTCTTGCAATTTAGACCCATCAGTATATATGATCGTAGAGTTTTTATGTTTCTGCAGAAATTCATAAACCATTACTTTGATGATGTTGTGATCTGTCATTTTGTTAAATTTAGTTAAACTAGTGTTGACTTCAGGTTGATGTAGACGCCAGTTGGGAATAATTTGGGATATCTTTTCAATTACGTTAATATTATATAGTTTGATAGTATGTTCCAGTATGCGTAGGTTAAACGGTTTACTAACCTTAGGTTTTTTTTATTGTAGAGAACTTTGAATATTGAAGGAAAGATGTAGAGATAAGAGAAATTATAATATCTGGATTGGAACATGTTGTATAAAATCTTCCTTAGAGCTAGATGCATCTGAGATCAATGAGCACTTCGATGGTTAATGTTAGAACACTAATTGTAGGAGGATGTTCTGTGAACAAACATGCATCTTCTTAATGAACTGTTTATAATGGAATTAAAAAATTTCATGTACGACGTTCTTTTTCCACCATAAACCTGCAATCCATAATCTAGTATTGCTCTAACCATGGCTCTGTAAATCAATAGAAGTCTGTAATGAGAGAGCTTTTATTAGGTATATGGATGTCATGCATTTGCTATTAGCATAATAGATGTGAGGTAGAATGTTTAATTTGTTGTCAAAAATTAAACTTAGAAACTTTATTTGGTTTTCAAATTGAATCTGCTTATTACCATATGTTAATTTAAAGTAAACTATGTCTCGCTTCTTTGAGAAAACGATAGCTTTAGTTTTGGAGCTCGAGAAAATGATACCGTTTTTGTAAGACCAGTCAAATATATCATTTAATATTGCGTTTATTTTTATTTTTTTTTCAATATTTTCAGTGCAGTGATTTTTAAGCGCTATCATGACGTCATCAACACAAAGGTATTTGAGGACTTCAGAAGGAATAATATTGACCAGGCCGTATATTTTAATGCAGAAGAGTGTTACTGATAATATGCTTCCCTGCGTAATCTCCATATTTAGATCTTTTGATTGTGAGATTATATTATTAAATTTGATTTTGAATTTTCTATTGTTTAATTAAAAACTGTGAAATGAATAAGGGAAGGCGACCCCTCAAACCAACTCAATGCAAGTCTTTCATAACACCATATCTCCATGTTTTGTCATAAGCCTTTTCTACGTTAAAGAAAATTGCAAATCGCCTTTTTTGCCCTCATTATTGGTTAGAGTATATTACCTTGTTGATTTCCAAAAAATATGAAAGCCTTTGATGGTTAATTTTTTCAAATATCTTGCATAGTGTATTGGTCAATGATAATGATAGCTTGTTGGTTCACTGTTTGGTTTTTTGGGTTTTGATATTGGAATAATGGGTGCTTCATGCCATTCATCAAGTACTGCAGAATTTATTCAGATATGATTGAATGCCACATTTATTGCGATTAACGATAGTTCTGGTAGTTTTTTCAATATATCATAAGTTATATCGTCGAGTCCTGGAGATAAATTGTTACCTGAATCTGTGAAATATTTTATTTCTTTTAACGATATTAAATCATGATAGAGATCATCATTGTTGGATTCAAAATTTAGGGGGCAGGTTTTTTCTATTTCAATGAAATTTATGAATGATTTGATTTGATTGTTGAATGCTGATGTTTTCCTAAAGTGGTCAGCAAATATTTCTGCTATTTCTTCGTTTGTGTGATAACTTTCACTGTTGAAATCTAAATTATTAAACTATTTTTATTCATTTTATTTAAATTTATTAAACTTTCTGAAAAATGCACAAATCGGTCCCAATCTATTTTGTTTATATTATTCTTTTCAATAATAGTTAATTTGAGATTGTCATATGATAGAATGATTAGGAAATGGTCACTACCATATAAATAATCAGCTCGTTTCCAATTGATTTGATAAAAAACTGAAGGAGATGCAAATATTAAATCTAGAGTTGACCATGTTTGTGAGTGCATCTGGACATATGTAGGTTGAAGAGGTTTTATTAAGCAAATAATATTTTGCAGGGAAAATCTTTCAATGACATTGCCATTATTGTTTATTCTATTACTGTTACATATTTTGTCATGTGCATTGAAATTACCTAATACGATGGTTGGTTTAGATAAACTGTTAAATATATTTTGTAACTTGAGTTTGAGATCATTTATCTTGAGAGAAGGGTTAGGGTTATTGGTCTGTCGATGTTCTCATTGATTGTACAAATTTGGAAGTCTGAGGAAGTATTTATTTGAGAATGCGAAATTTTGTGATGAACAAATATAGAAACTTCTCCACCAGGATTTGTGTCAGTTGAAGTGGCAGGTATGTAATATGAAAAATAATTTTTTATGTACAAGTTTTTATCCTCTGTTAATTTGGTTTCTTGTAAGCAAATGATTTGGGGATTATATTCTCCAATTAATATTAGTAGTTCTGAAATATTACTTCGTAGTCCTCTAATATTACTTGAATTATTTTAGCATCATTATTTTTTATTTATTGTCATTTATTTTGTAATTTATTATTATTTATTTAATAATATTGTCATTTATTTTGTGATTTGGATTTGCTTCTACTGTATTGTTTTTGATTAGTGATAATAATAATGTTTTTGATAATAATGGTTTTTATATCTTCTTTATTGCTATCATCATCAGATTAGAGTATGTATTGAAACAGTTGGTCCTCTTGAGTTAGTTTTCTTGTTATTCGAATTGTTTTCTGAGGAGACCTTATTTATATTACTGGCATATATGGAATTCTGCAATGACATGCTTATTAAATCCCATTGTATGCTTTTATCAGACATTATTTTATTTTTAGTTTTAACTATACCTGCATGTGCATATGATGACTTAGTTTCTTGCTTTAAAGCTCTTGCTTGGTTAAATGTTATGTTATTTTTATATTTCTTCAGGATTATCTGTTTTTCAGTTAAATATTTTTGACAATTTTTATCAAACGTGAGAACAATGAAACCATTATAGCTTTTCTTGTTTAGTCGATCTTGAGAGTGTTTATGCCCTGGCTCCCCACAATTTGCACAGATTGGATCATCTTTTTTGCAAATTTTGTGATAATGTCTATTTCTTTGGCAATTAGTACATCTAGTTGGAGAAGGAATGTACTTTTCTACTTTTAGTACATGATAACAGACTTATTTTTTCAGGAACTTCAGTGCATTGAAAAGTGAGGATATAAGTATTTGTATTTATTTTGTTCCCATTTTTAGTAATATTTACATTGAAAATATCACTTACTCCAAGTTTTTTCATCTTATTCTTTAGCTCTTCTGAAGTACAGTTTTTAAACAAACTAATTTTTATGACTTCTTTTGTTGAATTCAAATGTTTGTGAGGGAAGCCCTTTACTTTGTTTTCCAAAATGTTATTTATTTGGAGTATTTTTTCTCTTTGTTATTGGTCATTTATTTTTAAAAGAAGCCTGTTTGCTTTAATTGTAAAAATCTTTACTTCTCCAAGATTTACCTGAAGAAATCTGTGTAACTGAAATATTGACATTTTGTTCCATCCAACCTCATTAGCTGCTTCTACTGTAGAAAACAAAAGAAGTGAATTGATCTGGTTATCAAAGTTTCTTATTTCGACATCGTCTTCTAACGAAGAATATTTAGTTCTTTCATTGTTCTTCCCTATTTTTAAATTAGTAGATATAGATGTTGGGTAATAGTATCAAGAAGAAATTTCGGCTCCGAGGTCTCGCTACCAAAGTAGCAATATTTAAACGGTTCGGAGACTGGTATTTGTTGTTATCTCAAGGCAGGATAAAACAGAAACGCAAATTCGGCAAAAAAACTCTAATTAGAAGACGAATAATTTTAGAACCATCTATTATCGCTTACATTCAAGAATCTTCAGAATCAAAGATAAAGCCTAGACTACAAAGCTTGTGAGAAACATCAAGAGTTTTAGAATCAGGTAAGATAATAGAAGAAATAGTAATAGAGTGTTTAGATTTATTTAAACAAATTAATTCAAATTTAGAAAGATTAAGTTTAAGACACATAGAGTCAGACCAAGCGATAGTTGAAGAAAGACATAGAGATAGATTATGAAAAACACTATTGAGATTAGTGACACACATGCAGTGGTTTGGAAGGAGACATCAACAAAAGCAAGGAATGTGTAAGAAGTTGCCTGTAGTATTGGTGCGAAATTTGGGCTAGACGGCTGAACACTTAAAAAGACTGAAGATAAAAAATGCAGATGTTGAGAAGAATAATGGAAGTATCCTTGAGGGATGGTCTAAGTAATGAGGTAATAAAGAAAAGGTTAGGGATAGATAAGTTGTCATGCAGTGTGCCGGAGTCTGTTGAATAGTATCCGACTCCGGCCTCTCAAAAAATCCGACTCACGACGATTTCGACTCCGGTCCCTTAAAAAAATCCGACTCCGGGTAAAAATTTTTTACTTCTGACTTTGACTCCGGGTTCTGAATTCCAGAAAAAAATTTCAACTTTTCCATCATTATTTTACCTTATTATCACTCCTAATTAAAGGATACTCTTAAAATACTTAAAATCGTTAAATGTAATTGTTTTTCTTAGTAAAGCTACCTTATTTTTATGATTAACAACATACTGAAAAAATATTATCACTACTAAATAAAAAATACTTTAAAAAACTCTTAAAATCAGTAATTTAAATTGTTTTTCTTAGTAAAATAACTTTATTTTTATGTTTTAAAACATACTGAAAAATTATTCGATTTTGCTAACATTATTAGCATTTATTTTCAGTATTAAAAATGATTGCTTATTGATACATATATTAATCCTTTAAAAACACAATCTTTTTGAAAACATTTTTTTTAATAAATAAAATTTAAAATAAATAAAACTCCGACTCCGGCGCCTTAAAAAATTCCGACTCCGACACTGGTTGTTAGATGTAGTGATATTAGAATGAGATGGTTTGGTTATGTGGAAAGGAAAGTAAATGATGACTCGGTAAATAAATGTATAACTATAAATGGCGGTTTAATGAAAATTGGAAGGCCAAAGCTTACACCTGGGAGAAGTGTTGTCAAAGGACATAAGGGCACTGGGCCTGAAACCGACTGGTTCAGAATAGAGAAGAATGAAAAAACGGTTAAATGTGCGTGATCATGAGACAGGGCTAACCCAGAATTTTTGTTAGCCAACCCTGGAACGAACACTGCACCAGCACCAGCATGAATGTCAAGATAACGATAGCGATCATCAAGCCCTGTTCTGCCTCCCAGTGTTGAGCGCCTACTAACGTACTTGATGATGATGTATATAATCACTGTAATTTAACACTTCATCACATCTACGTTAATTGTTCGTAATTAAAACTACCTATTTTATTCTCCGCTTTTATCTTTTTCATTATTCTCAGTTTTCATTGCATCGTAAGTACCGAGTTTATAAAATCTATCGTAATAGATCTTCAGCTTCCTAACAGTTTTAAAATTCAATTTCGTTCGTATACACGTATTGCTTACCCCTTTCTTTATGTACTTCCTTGGATCTATTTTTTACCTTACCAACATATTCATTTCGAGTCCTAATAAAATTAATTTCGTTACTTTACTGCGTCATTTTCGTAAAAAATCTCCTTCTGTATTCTGTGGCAGATCCAGAATTTTGCGGTAAAAGGATGATTTTTTAATCCTAAAGCTGATGATTTTTATGCTAATTTCTTTAAGTTTCGTTTATTACCGAGGAGATGGTTTTCAAAATTTTTAAGTCATTGTCCTTTTTGCTAAATTTTCATTTCATCTACATACTGTCACCAATATTTATTTTATATTATTTTTATTTACTCTTACTAAATGTAACTTATACATTTTATATTTATAATTTATTTTCATGCATGTTGTTACTTTCTCTGCGTTTGACAGACTTGCAGAATAAATAAAATTTAAACAGAATCTTCGATATTTTCTTCTTTTATGGTCAGGTGAGGGGTGCATCCGTCACTGTCTCTACTCCCATCTATCAATCAATCTTCGTTTTGCGTCCAGAGACCCGGTTTCCCGAGGTAGGACTCCCATCTAATGGTGGATTTTACAGAAAATCTGAGGTGCCGCGGGTCCCCGGTATCAACAGTTCATCAATCACTTTTTTGTAATTGTTTTTAAATTTATGCAACATTTATTGTTCAAGTATTTGTAGACATTGTTTTAAATAGCAAAATTGACAAAAAGTTGTCCGTTAAGCAACATAAAACCATTTTTAGGCCCCCTCACACAAAAAATTTGTAGTTTATGGACCCTTTCAAAGTTGACTTCCCCGTCAAAACTGTCTGGATCCATCCTTTTTTCCATTCAAATATAAAGGAAAATCTGGGCTATATATATATGATTTTTTGTGTGCATTTGCATGTGTGCAATTGGGCATCTCTGTGTTTGTGAATGTTGCATACACAAAAAAATCTTTAAAAATCACCTAATTATGTGGCAATCATGTTATACTAGAATATTAACCGATGGATTATTTTTAGATATCCAAACGTGATTTATCTTGGAGTAGAGGAACAAAAAAGCTTGCCCTTTGAAACAGTAAAATATGTTCCATGGAACCGCTACACACGCAAGATCATTGGGTATTTGTTTGCTATACAAGTACGTTGGCATTCATGTAATCAATCAATCAATCAATCAATTTATCAATCAACCAATCAATCAACCAATCAATTAATCAAATAGTTTATAAAGCGCTATTTCCGTGATGTGCAACAGCGCTTTTCAATGAATTTCACAAACAGATGAGTCTTGAGATCCGCTCTGAACTTCGTAAGTGATGGAGAAGTAGTTTAAAAAGGAGGTAGGGAGTTCCAGAGAAAAGAGTTAGAAAAAGCAAACGCAGATTTAGCATTAAAACAATTAACAGTAGTGAAGAAGAAGTGAGAAAGTGAAGACGATCGTAAACCAGAGCGTTTAGGTTTTGCTAATAATTAATATATCTGATAAGTACTTAAGAAATAAATAATAAATTATTAAAAAAATAATGTGCAAAATTTTTAAATTTTTCTACATTTTATTGGTTGCCAGTGTAAGAGTACAAGATATGGAAATATATGAGAAAAGATATGGCCACGAGCAAGTAGACGAGCAGCAGAGTTAAAAGCTATACTTAAAGGGCGGAGTGTGGAATCAGAAAGATTTTTATATAATATTTAAAAATTTTACGCAAAGATTGAAATAAGCGGGAAACATTTTTAGTTATTTTCATTTTCCTTTTTTATGAAAGTTTTTGAAGTTTGAAAAATGTTGCGATAGTTTGAGAAAGCTTTAAAATGTCAGTCATTTTTGCTATATCGTATAATTTGTGGAAAATATTTAACTAGTGGACAATTAATTCAGTTACTCCGCTCTGCACTGACTTGGTTTGTTCGAATTTAAACAACATTCCTAATATCATATTCCCATGTATATCCTATTTTGGTCATATGTATAAATTAGGTAAACTTAAATTAGGCAAATATTAGAGGAACAATTGAGATTGCGATGATATATTTTGCTTTTAAAAAATAAAATACATCAAGCTTCATTTTACTCTTTTGTAACAAAAAATCAAACAAACAAACAAACTGACTTTCAAAGAAATTGTTTAATATGTTTAGCAAATTTTATTATTCATTTTTAATAGAACGGAGCTGAATACATTTATGAATCAGATGATGACAATGTGCCAAGCCAACGGTTGACACTTTTCTCTCAACTTCATCCTTACAGACTGGTTGTAAAAACTGATAACATAATTTTCAATCCATACGCTCATTTTGGTCAGTCATCAACGTGGCCTCGAGGTTATCCCTTAGATAAGATTGGACAGCCAGTACCGAGAAATTACATTAGTTGTCCGACAGATCCCCCGGCCATCGTTCAGAGCTTAGTTAACGGAGATCCAGACATGGATGCTATCTACAGGCTCACTAGAAAATATTCCGATATTAGAATCGACATTAAGTTTGACAAGTTGTCTCCATTGTATATTCATCCTGTTGGTACATTTTCTCCTTTCAATTCTCAAAACACTCTCTTTCACAGACGAGCATTCTGGGGATTAGTTTTTCCAATATCAGTGACAGACCGAGCAACAGACATTTATCGATCATACTGGACACAAAGATTAATGTGGTTGATTGGACAAAGGATAGCTTTTGGACCAGCTACTTTCTATCAGAAACGATCAGGACATAATCTGTTAAACGACTTTGACCAAGAAAAACAATTGTATAAATACATGGGTGAGTTTATGGGGACATTGCAATATTGGAAATGTTCATCAAATGTTTTTAAAGAATGCATATTACAAGCCACACGAATACTTGTTGATGGAAAGTACTGGTCGGAAGATGACTACACCCTCATTAAAGCTTGGATATCTGATCTTATTCAGTTAGATCCAACACTTGTCAATCATCCAATTGTACCAACTAGCAATGGGTGCATTGCAAATAAAAGTTTTTCCTTGATATTTCATCCAAATGAGCAAAACACATCACTTCCTCATCACCCTTTAAATAGTATTCCCCCACTGGCAACAAACGAACAAGCAATTCTAGAACAACTTTCTCATTGGTGCAACTACACTATATCGTCGTCATGGAATTTAATCAACAAAAGTGGCAAAAAACTTTCCGATATTATTTTGGCAGTAAGTATTTACGAAAATTTAAATGAACGTTTACCCGTTTATGAATCTTATTTCAAGCTTTTTTTTGAAAAAATAATCTACTGCACAACTTTGCATCCAAGTGAGCAGTTCGTCAATAAATGGAAACTAACATTGATTTTTTTCAAAAAAGATGATTTGTCTGCGTTATCCTGTTTAACAGCTATCAGTTTATTAAATATAAATATTCGTGGAATTTTTCATTTAGGGGATTCAATGTGGTTGAATGTAAATCAAAAATTATTAACAAGAAATTTTGATTCAGTTTGGCTTCCAGAAAATGTTAGTTTTGGTTCTAAGTCTTCTCCAACCTGTTCTATGAACAGTTTCAAATGTACAAAAATTAATCCAGATTTGTTTAAAAAATTATCTTCCAGCAAGTTGTATGTTGATGACTTATCTTTTAAAACATCGTCAACTTTTTCAAAAATAATGACTAGTTTGAAAAGTTTGAGCAATAGGTTCGCTGTCGAAACAGAGTTATACGTGCCTACTAATTTTCCTGTTTATTTTCCCAAAAAAAGTTTTGAATTTTTGTATGTATTGAAAAGTATAACTTCAGAAGAAATGTGGACAAGTGTAAACCAATTGGCCGCTACATTTTTTGATATCCATATTAATACAACTGAACTTATGAAGAAGCGTCGTTCAAAATCTGATGATGATTTCGACTACCTTCCCTACCTTAATATTTTCAATGAATCGAAAATTCATTACTTGTGTAATATGTTTACTAGTAAAATAAGTTATTTCAAATTATTATAATTGCAGGCTTGTTTTGCGTTATTAGGTTACATAATCTTTATTTGTGATTTCAATGGTTTTTATGTAAATACTGTTTGCTCTCGTTTCTATATCGCTACTATGCTTATCAAAACGCATTTTAGTTGTTAATTTATAAAATTAGTAAGACATTTTTATTCTCGCTCCTGAAACAAGTTAAGCTAATTTTTTTCTAACGTTTTAGATTAAACGATTAACATTTTTTTTTTGCTATGTTCAGTTGAGTGTTGGGGGTTAACTTAATGTTAATGTTGATGTACGATTGATGTTAATGCATCTTCGAACAAATTTTTAATTCTTACAGTTCGTTTTTTGGCGGCATCAAATGATGCGGTCATTTTGCAGAATATTCTCACGTTTTTGAACACTTGCTATAAATATACGTTTATTTTTAATATTTTCATAAATTTTCTTTTAACATTTCAGCGTTTAATGGTTTGCTTTTTTCCTAATTTATAAAAATGATAGGGATTTTTATGATTTAAATCAAAATTAACATGCAACATCATAACTTTAAAAGTTCTAGCTAATAAGCAACCAATCTAATACCATGCATAGCATATCATTTATTTATTTGGGCGGCGCGCTGGTATAATGCAATGCCTGCAGTGTCCTGATTCGCATGTTAAGAGATCCCCGACTATCACATGCAAACGTGTGTGATGCGTTGATTCTCGTGTGTTTATGTTTATACACTGTGTGTTTGTTGTAAGATAACCTCTGATGAATATCTAAGAGAGAATAATAATAATAATATTTTCAACAAAGAAGCAAACAGTTTATTCGACTTGTACGCCAGCAAAAGTTAATGATTTTTTTAATACAAATAATATTTACATTTTAATTGTGTCGCCCAAAATTAAAGGAAGTAAACAATTTATCAAAATAAAACAAATAATCGAAAACTTAGATGTTGCAAATATGTGGATTGAGATGAAATTGATTATCATGTCCGGGTCCGCTCCAAACTTAGCTGGTTGAAGAATCCACCAAAATGACGAGATGAAACCAGACAGATTTTTATTATGTACATTTAAGGCGCTATGTTATGTATTATTTACATAATTAGGATGACTATTTTTATTTTTGATAAGAAAAAAAATTTCGAGCTAAATATAAACGTCATGAATACGATAGAGAATGTTTTGAAGACTCATAAATTTACTATTTGGTTAACTATGGAAGCGTTATTAATTGCTAAATGAAACCTATAAAGAGTTTAGTCAAAAGGCGTTGCAAAAGCGACATGTGAGCTAGCAGCTGCGTTGCTAATTCCAGCTGTTTTTCAAACTATTTTACAAATCTTTCACGATTTTAAGCAGTTGCTTCCAGAATTTGATAGAATGTCGCCATATTTTTTATTATTTATTTTGCGGGGGGAACCAAAATATTGCAAATGTTGACGGGGAGCCAAGAAACGCCAGAAACTTTAAAAATTTCAAAAGTTCATGGTAATGTTGCAAAAATTAGGCTGGCAACATTTTCTAAATCACGTTATGTTTCAGTTGATTTTCGACATAAGACGCTGTTTTTGGCAAAAAACTGAGTTTTACTGACTTATAATAAAAGTACTGTCCACAGCGGAGGCTTCCTGTTTTAGATCTGCCACTGAATGCAAATAAATAAATAAATAATTGAGAAGCACACAAAAATTTCAAAACCACACCCAATTTTAAGAATCTAATTACGTGGATTTGATGTCAATTCCGCCAGCTGCCATAGAGCTCTAATGACATTTGTTGGAAATATAATAATCGGTGGTATAGCCAAACATTTTCAAGAAAAGGACCTTAACGTTTTAAAAAAAAGTTGACGACATAAACATGCTTAATCTATAAAGCGCTTTTCACTGATTTACTTTTTCAGCTTGATATGTTATGTTATGATTTTGATTTTAGTTTTATTCAAGTGCGGTTTTTGGTATAATAGACAAATACGCCAACTGCTTTGGGGTGTCAACGCCCAACAGAGCATTTTTTATTACGAAAATTTTGCAATGCTCATATTTAACCATAAAACACCTACTAAATAAATAATTAGACATTAAAACTAAAAAACGCAATTCACTTTTAATTGGATAATGTGCAGTTACAATCTACTTAAACTGTGCAAATGTCCGTTCTAGGCTTTTAAATGATTAAAAAAATTAACAAGTTTATTTAAAAAATAATGAGTAGATAATTTATGAATCTATCGATTAGGTTATTTGTGAAGGGATGTTTCAAATTGGTTTCACAAGTTTTGTTATGTTAAGTTATTTTGTTGAAAAGTAACCATGAAGAAGCATTATTAAATCTAAAGATATTGTTAACGTTAAAACAATTGGTCTTTCAATTGAATCATAATAATACTTGAGCTGTAACTTTTTTATTCATATAAATACTAATTTTATAAAACGTTTATTTTAAGCAAAGTGAGGTAGATCACTATAATGAAGTTGGTTACTATTCAAGAAGCTTTCATAATTAATGTGTAATAAAAGGGCATGTTGTCGTGCAGCAGATGCGCTGATAGATGTTGGTCGAGCAGGCTGGAATAAAAATTAATGGAATTAATAGAAAACATTTAAACTTTGAAGTTAAAGATGGTGATGAGATAATGTACAAAATCAGAAAAATGAATGCTGCAACAGAAAAAACTTAAACAGCGAGCCATTTTTGTAGACGCCCATAGAGTGTTATTAATAATTGAAAAATGGTCAATGTACAAAATTATAAAGCGAAGTTTTTCAACTATATTGAAAAGCATAGATATCGAATATTCACAGCTCTTAAATGCATCGGCAATGATCGTTGCGTTACTAACATTAAAAGGTATCAGCGATATCAATGCCAAAGAAGTATCGGCGATATTATCGACGAGATACTTCGATATTAACAACCCTGACGAGAACACGTAGTTTTGGAAGTCGTCCATACAAATTATACAAAAACTGACAATTCATTTCATTTGACGACTTTTTCAAATCGTTTAGCAAAAGGTTTTCTTTGTCGAAAAGCATTAAAATGTTATTTTACTTTTATATAAAATGGGTAAAAATGTGCTATAATTACCTACTAAATGTAAAAAATACCAGACAATTATTCACAAGCAGCTTGAGTTTTAAACATTCATCGTAAAAATTCAAACACGGTTGAAAGAAATCAACGTCAGTCGTCATAACAGGTGAATAGTCATCTTATTCAAAATTTAAATCGTACTAAAATTATTATAACTTTCATATGTTATGTTTACTTATTTTGCAGTCAGCAATTTAACTGACTGCAAAATTTTAATTTAATTTAAAAAGATACAATAAGCAATGATAAACTAGATATCTATTTATTAACTATATCCTAACGTTATCAACATAAATAAAATGTAACAACTTGCAATAAGAAATGATGACATCTCCAATAAATAATGATAAAACGACATCATCTTTCTAAACAGTACAGCACAACAAACAAACAACAGGCAGAGAGAGCATTCAGACAGCTGCTTTCTATGGCAATCTTGCTTCCCTTCACCGTGCGTACACTCCACTATACTGTCCAATCTATGTATGGTTCCTTATACACTCATATATATTTTGGAATAAGACCGGCACGTAAGCAACTTTAATAATCAATCAATTGCAACTATATTACTAATTACTTTAAATTTTAATTTTCCTAATAATATGATGCAATTTATTATTTAATTTATTGACAAAATTAAAAGGTTTTAAACTGTTAATCTTGTTATAATTGTTATAAAAGTAACAAATATATTAAAATAAAAATAAATTAATAAAAAATATTAAATTAAAACTTATAAAATTAAAATAACATATTGGAAACAAAAAAAACTTTTTTAGGCAAAATAGCTATTATAAGTGTTAAATTTTGAATTAATATTATTAGAAAAATATAAAAATTACAATATAGATGCTTTCCATTCCATGTTAATTAATAATATAGTTACGATTGAATTTAAAACTTATTGCATGTGTGTGTGTGTGTTTATACAGTTATTAAGGAATATCACCGTATTTTCCGCATTGTTGAGTTTGTAACTAAGTTTTTCAATTTTTCGAACAATTATTTTATCGATATTATTCAATTTATTCAAATTAATAATAAAATTTCTAATTATTTAAGACTGCATTTTTCATATATTCCTTTAAATAAAAGCTTTTTTCAGTAACCTTTACCATCATCAGTGTAATAATGGTAATTGGTTATATATATATATATATATATATATATATATATATATATATATATATATATATATATATATATACTTGGCCTACTTAATATAAGATCTGTCAACTCAAAGTCTGATATTATTTATGAATTAATCCAAGAGGGTCTGGACATCTTTGTTTTAGTGGAAACATGGCATGGTTCAACGGACAATATTTCAGTAAAATCATCTATACCATCAGGATATCTTTATCTTGATTTTCTTTGATTAAATGATCTGCGGCATGGAGGAATAATTGTAGTTTTTAGATCAAACTTTAAATATAAATTTATTGATCTACCTGTTCTAACAACGTTCGAGGCTGTAGCTATTAAAATGATCGTAAATAATAAAGACTTTGTTTTATTGGCGTTATACCGACCAGGTTCGGCTCAAGACAGTTATACATTTTTCGATGAACTCATATGTGTTTTGGAAAATATTACATTCTTAAGTTTGAATGTTATTTTAGTTGGGGATTTTAACATACACGTTGAAATAAACAAAGATCGACATACCGTTAATCTGATTGAAGTGTTTGAAATGTTCCAATTGACAAATTACATCAATGAGTCAACACATGTTCTCGGTGGTACACTTGGTTTAGTAGTTATTTCACACAATTTTGAAGTTACAAATATCAGGTTATTCCCTTGTGGAGTTTACTCAGATCATAGCTTGGTACATGTTGACATACCAATAACTCGAGCATGTAATAACAAAACTTCAAGATTAGCTAGGTATTGATGAAAATATACTGACCATGCATGTTATGAATTCACCACTGCATGGGCCTTGTCAAAGTCGAGATGTGAATCGTGAATTTGATGTTATAAATAACGAAATGAGGAAGATTGCCGACAAAATTGCGCCTCTCCGGTCTATCGAGCATAGAAGTGATCTTATGGCTCCATGTTTTGATGATGAGTGTAGAGCAGCTAAAAGATACTGTCGAAGTAAAGAAAGAAAATACAGATGTTGTTTGTCATCAGTGAGTAAAAATGAATGAATTGCTTCTTTAAAAAATAAAACCAAACTATTTTCAATAAAAAGAAATGATAACTGGAAAACGTTGATTGCTGATAGTAATCGTGATTCAATGGGTCTATGGAACGTAGTAAACGAAATTCTTTGTAAAGATAATAACCATAGCTTACTTTATGATAACGTTGACAATTGTCGGTACATGGCAACAGCTTTCTAACATTAATAATTAATTTAGTCAAAATTGATAATAATGAAATACAATTCTGTAAAAATGCAACAAACCTAGGATGTATTTTTGACTCGAGATTATCTTTCAAGGATCATATAAAAACCATATCTAAATCATGTTCTTATCAGCTTTGCCAGTTATACCGCGTTCGAAAATATTTACATCAAACAACCATGCAAACACTACTTCATGCGTTTGTTCATTCACGGTTAGACTACTGTAATAGCTTGTTCAATGGATTACCAGAGAGATTTATAGCTTTTCTTCAATGGATACAGAATAGAGCTGCAAAAATAATTGTTGGACGTAGAAAGTATGACCATGTGACACCCATTTTAAGAGACCTACATTGGCTAACAGTGAACAAAAGAATCAACTATAAGATTTGTGTGACTATGTATAAGGCTATGAACGGGTTGTTATCAGTATATCTAATAAATAAAATCTTAAAAAACCAGCTTCTTCAACAGGTGTAAAATTGAGATCAGACTATGCAAACTTACTGGCAGTGACAACTACTAAACTACAAACTACAACTAGAAATATTGCCGTGTCAGGACCAATTGCCTGGAACAGTCTTCCGCAATCGCTCAGAATGCCTAGACTTGATGATTTTAAGAGGAACTTAAAAACATATTTATTTTGACATAGAAATACTTTATCGTTTTGTACTTTATTGACCTTCACTGATTTCATTTATGTGTGTGTGTGTGTTGAAACTTTAAAATGATTAAGGCCAACAATTTGGTAGAATTCATTCAATACTGCATAATAAAATATGGCCTCGTTCCAACACACACACACACACACACACACACACACACACACACACACACACACACACACACACACACACAAACACAGATATATATATATATATATATATATATATATATTCAACTGCGAAAGTTAAAAATAATCCGCAAAAGCTTAACCAAAGATGTTATTCTAAGTTTAGTGCATTCGTTTATTCATTCTAGACTGGATTATTGCAACAGCCTATTTTATGGTTTGCTTGAAAAATCGTCATCTGTGCTTCAGTCAATTCAGAATCGGGCAGCTAAGATAGTGGTTGGTGCAAAAAAGTTTGACCATGTTACCCCGATATTCAGAGAACTGCACTGGTTGATGGTCAAAAAAAGAATTTTGTTCAAAATATCAATAATCATGTTCAAATGTATAAAGGGAATAGCGCCAGTTTATTTGAAAGAAATACCCGCACCGAAACAACTGTTTTTTAAAACTGTCTGCTTAAGGTCTGATGATAGCAACTTGTTATGTGTGCCCCAAACCAACTTGAAAATGGCGGAGAGAAGTTTCTTAGTAAGTGGACCAGCCGTTTGGAATAGTCTACCAAGTTATCTAAGACAGCCCGAACTGACAGAAAAATCATTCAAGAAATTATTGAAATCATTTTTGTTTTCATTATAAGATTTGGTTTATCGTAGCAATTCAACTGTTTTTTTCGACAGTGCTTTTGAGAAACATTTTGTGTGTAATAAGCGCTATAAGAATATATATATATATATAAATTAAAAAATTGATAGTTTTGAAAAACTAATAAATTGTTATTTAAATAAACAATGAAACAAACCAGGTTATGTAAATATAAAATAAAATATAACATTTCAATGACTGTAATGTTATGTTGTTCGATGTGGTATCAGTTTCGATTAAATTTGATTAAGACTCTCAGAAATGCAATTATTCATGATAAAATACATAACATGTTCGGCGTTAGTTAATTTCCAATTTATTTTTCGATTTTTCTAACGGTTGATCGTAAATCATATGAATATATAAACAAATGATTAACTTTAATTCTAATTAAGTTACAATCAAAGTCGCTGTAAAAACAACGACACAAAAACGGAACAATATATATATATATCTGGTAGAAGACCGAATTCTTGACAATATGTAATAAATTCCACCGATTTATTAGTATTCATCAACTTGTATTCGAATTTCTCGATTTGTCTTAGTAAATTTTTATCGACAAGATTGAGTCTGTTTAAAATTGAAGCATTATTTTTATTAACAAACATTCTATCAAAATTATTGAAGATAAACCGTCATCATCAGTGCATTTTTTATAAATTTATTAATTAGTATTATTACAGTTTTAATATTATTAAAAATATATACAAATAAATTCAAAAAAGAATCATGAAATTGTAATGAAAAATTTTAATAACGAAAAATTTTAAAATTGTTTAAACGATAGTTGTCAAGGAGGCAAAAAAAAGCGTCCAAATTGTAAGACGCGAAATTAGTTAATTCATTATTATTATTATTGTTATCGTTATTGTCTTTATTATTATTATTGTTGTTGTTGTTGTTGTTGTTGCTGCTGCTGCTGCTCTTGTTGTTGTTGATGGTGTTGTTGTTGTTGTTATTATCATTATTGTTATTATCATCATTGTTAGATTGCTGGTTGATCCGATTAACTTTATTGTTGTTCATTCTTCGAGTTGGAAGTGTTGTTGTGATTCGTTGTTGGATGTTGATGGAAGGTTTTTCAGATTTGATGAAAATGGCTTCTGCAACTCTTAGGTTGTAATGCTGTTGATTGTTGTATAGAATTTTTGTATTGTTATCTAAAGGTTCCTAGTTATTGGGGTGTTGTGGAAAGTTTTAAGATGGTTTTTTATTGCACAGTCTCTTTTGTGCAAGGTGGGTCTACGCGATAGTGTTGTAGTAGTCATCCTATATAGGAAGTTTGAAGACGCGCACAGAGGGAAGTGCTGTGAGGTATATATATATATATATATATATATATATATATATATATATATATATATATATATATATATCTATATATATATATATATATTACAAGTCAATTTATACAGCGCTAATTACAAAAAAGAAAGATCTCAAAAGCGCTCCCTAAAATAAATGAACAAACAAAACATTAATCAAACGGAGACAAAGACATTGTTAATTTTGCAAAAATAAATGAGTCTTCAGCTGCTTTTGAAACAAAAACAAAGATAGATCTTATTTTCTTAGAAACGCCGGTAGACTGTTCCAAACCACCGGTCCAAATTGAACAATTTCAAGAAAATTCTAGTAAGGAAAATTGAAATGACTAACTTTAAATTGGTTAATGCCAACAATTCGGTAGAATTCATACAATACTGTATAAGCTCATTTGCTCGCATGTGAATATTGAGCAGTACACATCAAGTCTTTTAATAAAATGAACTGAAAGGTTGAAGCTGCCCTACATACAAGCAGACACGTTACCTACCTTATGCATATAACTTCGTACACAACTGCATATACACGCATTTAACGGAAATAAATTTTGGATGATCAAAAAATATAACTGCTACCACATTGAATGTTTAGAAAAAAAAATTTTTAAATTAAGTTATTTATTTGATAACTTATAAACTCAATTCAGACGTGTGATAGATAACTTATTAATTAACCGTAAAAGAATATAATAAAAATTCTCACGCGTCGATTGTTAGTCAACCTATACAATTAAAGCGTATTTTCAACAATGACACACGTATGCAAATATGCATCAATGTTAATGCACTTTTGCTTGTAATAGGTAGGCATCCTTTTTTGTTTGAACCAAGTACACTGTGAGGCGTGGCTTGCAACTCTGATTTATTGAGCCCACCCTGTTGTTCCAAATTAATGTTTTTATTTTTTACAGAAATTTATTTATTTATTTTATTTATTAACGTAACTGACCAGAGGGCCCAACGATCCATTACCCAGTCTGACCAAAAACAAGATAAATTGTAGTTCAAATAAATAAAATGGCAAATAGAAAATAAATGGATCCTTGAAAATAAATGTCATTATCTCGATCTTACTGTTCAGTTTGTCATGTATACAGTGAATTAAAAATTGGAAAGAAAAGTAAGATACATAATGATTAATGATTAAGCCGACAATTAATGATAAAAAAAAATTAAATCTTATACGGTAATACAGAGTAAACAACATAGAATTGTTAAAACGAAATGGTCGTTGATAAGCAATTTGTAATGGCGGATAAGCATTTTATAAAAGAAAAATAAAACTAGTTAAATCCATCGATCAATAAATCAAAAATTTGCTAATATCGGTAGCAAGTAATTTAGTCTTAAAAACTGTAAAAGATGGAAATGAAACTACTTCTTCCGGTAAAGCGTTCCACATTCTGACAATTCTGTTACAAAAGAAGTTTTTGGTGATGTTATTGTTGTTGGTTGGTTCACTTTGCTTATTGTGATGACCACGAGTTTTTTTTATTACTCTTCAAAAATCAGGATCTGACAGATGCAGAAACTGTAACAACATGCAAGGCAGTAGAACGAAATTAAACAAATAAGTGAGTAAATAAATACAAAAAGTGAGGAAGAAAAATGTTAAAACATGAAATTGAAATAAGTTAGAAAAAAATAAATAATAATAATAAATATATTAAAAGAAAAGTAATTGACAATGAAATATAAAATGAAGTAACGGCAAATTAATAGACTAGATGATGACTTAGTGAGTTAATGAGGTAATCGATAAATAAAACTAGATCTGTGAATGATAAATGTTGGTGCATTTATTTTTATTTTTAATTATAGTAAATTTGCTGTTTTTGATCAGATTTCTTTTATTAAGTTATGATCAACCTTATTTAACTTGCTTGTTGGGAACAGATGAACATACTCTTCTTAACTTAGTAATGGTACTGAGCATTCATTAGTTAAGTTCTGAAGCCATTGAGGTTTAAGAAATATGCATTTGGCAACAAAGACAAATCTCTCGGGAAAAGCTAACAAACATTCAGTTTTAAGCTGTTTTCGAAAAATAAAAAGTATAGTAAATTAAATGTTTTTATAAAATATTAAGTAATTTCAAGTTCATAATGATTTTTATTTTTTAATAAGTTGGCTGGGGTTAGGGAATGCTTGTTGAATTAATGTTTATTGGGTTTTTTAGACAAGTAACAAATCTTCAATTTTGTCTATTATTTTTGCTACTCAAATTTAATTTTTTGGGTAATCTTTCACTTTACATTGGTTTATCTCAATGTATTCAAATCACCTTAGGATCATTATTTAAAAAATGGAAAAAATCATTGGACACAATTTATGTGTAAAAGTTAGTGGTTGTCTGCTAGAATAGTGAATAATGTTTATGCATCATTCTTGCTGCATAAACATCGGTATTGAAATTCTGTGAGATATGTTAGAAAGAGTTAGGGTGACCAACCAATAAACCATAAATAAACACAAACTATTTATGTGTAAAAGTTAGATGTCTGCTAGAATAGATTGATAAAGATTACCAACCGATAAACTGATGTAAAGTGAAAGATTACCAATTTTTTTTTGATCCTATATACACCTATCCCCTGATTTACACAGCACTTGTTTTACACGTTTTCTCTTTTACACGGTTTTCCAAATAATTTTTTTTATTTTTATCGCACTCTACTAAATGCTACTGTGATTAAACACATGCTTGCTTGGCTCAATATGAAGAAGTTTACAATGATCTTACAAAAATTTGAAGCAATTGTTAATAACGGATTTTATTACCATTTTTCATAATGTAAATATTTTTGCTTCAAACATCGATTCGGCACAAAGAATTTCGAGTGATGAATGTGAATTCGAACTTTTGATTCCAAAAAAAAGAATGAGAGTAATTTTTGACAGTGATGAATGATAATAAAACACCTTTGGTTTTATTTTTTGTTTTTCTGTTTAATTTATTGTAATTAAATAAAAAAAAACAGTGTTTCCGTAATTTATTTACATATATTACCTGTCAATGCATTTTATTTTTATTTCTGTGTATACCTAAAAATATTGAAAAAAATCAAAACTGTTAAATAGCAAAATTATGCATTTTCTGCAAGCTTTTCGATTTACACGGTTTTGACTTGAAAATTTTTAATTTTCGGTTTACACGTTTTTTTCAGGAACGTATCAACTGTGTAAATCGGGAGATAGGTGTAGAATTAACCTTACTTGAAAAGTTGACTAGTTGTAGTCTCATTGATCAATTATTTTGTCAGAGTTCAAAATTAAATTTTGTGTGATATGTTCTATTGATTTAAAAATCCATTCTCACTACATTAATACATTGAGTGATATATTGGAAACATTTAATCTTTCCTTTTTAGTTTTTTGGGGTTCACTAGTTGCATTTTACGTCCTGGGTATGACATAAAACTGCATCCACGCTGCCTTGCGTGCTTTTGAGTGAAAGGCTAGGCCCACCGCTTAAAACTGGTGGTTGTCGTCAGGATGGGTGTCCGGATGTAAAAACTTTTCCCCAAATTATTCCTATGCCATCACAAAGAAAAACAACGGCCCCTAGTCCCCAGCAGGCCTTAAGTGGTCAAGGGGTGCCAAGAATCCCTGGGAAGTATGCAATAGCGGAGGGATGTTGCAGAAAAATTCAGAATGGCCTCTCTATGGTACTTAGACTTGGAACGCTCAATGTTGGATCACTGACTGGCCGCAGCATGGAAATCGCAAAAATGCTCGAGCGTAGAAGGATTGACATCTGCTGCCTTCAGGAAACCCGATGAAAATCGAATGGTGTCTGTCATGTCAACTCAGACAAAAAAAAATATAAACTATTTTGGAATGGTCAAAAGACGGCCAAAAATGGTGTTGGGATTTTGGTCAGAGAACCGCTAGCACAAGAAGTACTGGATATTAAAAAGATTAATTCACGTCTCATGTGGATCAAGCTTCGCATAGAAAAGCAAACAATGATTATTTTTTCTGCATACGCACCACAGACAGGCGAATCAGAAGAGATGAAAAATGACTTCTGGACTGCATTCTCTGACACCATCTCAACAATACCAAAATCTGAAACAATCCTGATTGGAGGCGATCTCAATGGCCACGTTGGAAAGAAAACAGATGGTTTTGACAACGTACATGACGGTTTTGGCTATGGAAAACGGAATGAAGATGGCAACCGCATCTTTGAGTTTGCTGAAAGTCACGGGTTTTGTTTACTGAACACATATTTTAGAAAGAGGTTGGAACATCTCATAACATACAAAAGTGGGCCATCAGCCACGCAAATTGATTTCTTTGCTGTCAAGCAACTACACCGAAGGCTGTTCAAAAACGTCAAAGTTATACTTGGCGAATCATGTGTCGCTCAACATAGACTTCTTGTGGCAGACCTGGTTGTCGAACTGTCAAAACATAAGTCTAAACAAATGCCTCGGAGAATCAAAACGTGGAAGCTGAAAAGCAATATTCATCGAGAATAATTTCAACAGATTGTCGCCACACAGTTAGACCACCAATCGTAAGCCAGTACAGATTGGGGTACATACAAAACCGTTTTAATGAACGCTGCAACTACAGTTTGTGGGAAAACTGGTACAAAACGTCAGCATGAACGTGACACTTGGTAGTGGAATGACAGTGTACAAAATGCAATAGCTGAAAAGAAAGTTGCATACAAGCAACGGCAAAAATCAAAGTCTGTAGATGACCACAAAATTTTCCGTGAGAAGAACAACTAGGCTCGATTCTCAGTCCACTGTTATTTATAACTGTGATGGAAGAAATCACAAAACCGATACGCACTGGTGACATTTGGAATCTAGTATATGCTGATGATATCGTTTTAACAGCCACGTCTGAGCAGAATGCAGCACAGATGTTTGAAGAATGGAACACCAGACTCGCCGATCATGGATTCAAAGTCAACATCAGCAAAACCAAAGCAATGAACACTGGTGAACCCATCCAATCCACAGCTACTGGACGATGGCCCTGTTCAGTTTGTAAAGCTGGTGTAGGTAACAATTCAATCAAGTGTCAGCAGTGTAATCAGTGGTGTCACAAACGTTGTTCAAAAATAATTGGTACTTTATCTAAAGTGTCCAATTTTGTTTGTCCTGCTTGCATCAATCCACAACAACAAATTCGAAATAGCACTGTTTTTGAAGCCATTAAAATAGAGAAAGTCACATCGTTTCAATATCTAGGGGATGTTCTAGATTGTACTGGAACAGCTGAAGCTGCCGTTCGAGCATGCATACGTGCAGCCTGTTATATGGTGCAGAAACATGGCCAATGACAACCAAACTGGAACAACAACTTCAACGAACCGACATGAAAATGCTCCGATGGATGCAACGAATTAGTCTGAAGGACCACATCAAATCTACCGAAATCCTGCGTCGTGCTGGTTTAGATGATATAAAGGATGAATGCCGGCAACACCGTCTGCGGTGGTCTGGTCATATCAAACGAAGTGGAAAGAGTGCCATAACTTCTCTTGCAGATGTTGAAGTACCTGACACACGTCCCAAGGACCGTCCAAAGAAGTTCTGGTCGCAAACAATCGAGCAAGACATGAAAGCTCTAAATTTAAATGAAATGGATACAACTGATCGTCTAATTTGGCGCAAAAAGTTGATGGCAAAGAAAACAACGTCCTACCTCGGGAAACCGGGTCTCTGGACGCAAAACGAAGATTGATTGATTGATCTGTGAATGATAAAGTTCTAATGAATATTAATATGTTTGATGGTGAGTTAGTGAGGTGATTGATAAATAAAAACTAGTTCTGTAATGATAACTTAGTTTTAGTGAGTATTAATAGGTTTGAGGTGTCTTGTGATGAAGGTCTTCTCCTGGTATGTAGATTGGGAGACGACTTGATAGTTATGTTTGTGCTGACGAAGATTGTGTGTTAGTAGAGGATGGACGACGTAACTGTTGTTATTTTCTACTTTTTTGAACAGCCTTGAATCGAGTTTGTTGAATATCTGAGTGACGTTAGGATATGATGCAGGTAGATAGTTGAAGCGAATTAGTTTTTTGATGAGAGATTGTAGTTGCTGTAGTTGTTGTTGTGTAGCAAAACCAGACCAGAAGGGAGCTGCATATTTGATGCGTAAGATGATGAGCGATTCAGTGATGTCGAATAATTTGATGCTTCTGAGACCTTGTGAACGGAATGTTTTGAGTGCGTGAAATGTTTGAAAACCTTTTGTGATGATGTGATTGATATGAGGCGTTATATTGAGCGTGGAGGTGAATGTGATGCCTAATATTTTTAATTGATTTGTGCGAGTGATTGATGGGTGTTCTGGAGGTAATGTTATTTTTTTACGGCTATTGTGAATGATGAGTTCGAATAATTTATTGAGATTAAGTGACAGGTTGCATCGTTTGACCATGAAGTTAATGAGTCGAGTTCTGATTGGATGGTGTTTGAGTTAGATGATGGGATGATAAGGTAGGTGTCGTCAGCGTATTTGATGATTTGATTAGAGCTATGAAAAGTTTTGAGAGTAGAAGCATTGATGATAAAGGTCCAAGGACAGAACCTTGACATACGCTAGAGTTAATAGGTAGAGTAGATGAAAGAGTAGAGCTAAAATCAGCTAAAAACTGATCTTGTAATAGTGGTTTGATGTATAGATGGTTGAGACATGGATAGATGAATGACCTAACGATGAATTTTTCTAGAATACGTGAGAGTATGGGGGTGATAGATATTGGGCGAAAAGACAAAGATTGTGAGGGGCAAAAATGATCGTTTAAATCTGAGACGACAAGCTTGTTTAATAGTTTGTACACAAGACACAAGTCAATAATTGCTCTGCAATGTTCTAAAATTTGAATTCCAGCAGCGTGCAATCGAGACAAATACGGATGAAGGCGAACTGAAGTAATGGCTTTCGTGAATCGTCTTTGAACACATTCCACTTTGCATACTTGATATTTATAATAAGGACTCCAAACGGATGAACAGTATTCTAACAAAGGACAAACGTAAGTGCAGAAGACTTTGATAATTAGCTTTTTATCTCTTGATGTGAAACATTTGCTGATTAGACGAGCACGAGTAGAAGCTCTGTGCGTAATATCGTTGATATGATGATTAAATTTCAATTGATTATCGAAGGTTACGCCCAAATCTTTAAAATACTCACCAGGCGTTAAAGCGTGGTGATCAATTGAGTAATGATGTACGGCTGGAACATTTCTAGATGCTGGCAAAAACGAGCACAGAGAACATTTGTTGGGAGAAAGTGGTAGCTGCCACCTGTTACTCCATACAACAATGTTGTCGATGACCTGTTGTAACTGTACGGAATTTAATGAACTGGTATATAATTTGATGTCATAACCAAAAAGTAGCATTGATACAGGGTTTGATGAAATGCAATCCTCGATGTCGTTAATGAAAATTAGAAATAGAGTGGGTCCCAACACGCTTCGCTGAGGAATACCACTAGACACTGCAATGGAATTTGATAGCCTATTTTAAATCCGAACGATTTGAAAACGGCCATGTAAAAAAATCAGCCATCCACAAAAGCAAGCTACCAGACACCCCATAAGCCTTTAATTTACAAACCAGTTTGACATGAGAAACGGAAGCGAATGCTTTTTGGAAGTCAAGATAGACTGTGTCGCATCTTTCCTTTTGTTGACGAATCAATAACAGATCGCTTAAAAATTTAAGGAGGTTGGTAGAAGTTGATCTCGCAGGCAAAAAACCATATTGAAAATTAGTGATTAAATTATTATCTAGCAAGTGAGATAATATTCTTGTTGATGATTTTCTCCATAACCCGGCATGATGAACAAGTCGGTGATATTGGTCGGCAGTTGTTTGGGAGATTGGTTGGACCTTTCTTATGAATAGGAGTAATAAAAGCTGTCTTCCATTTTGTTGGTAAAGAATTAGTTTTAAATGATATGTCAAATATTTGACACAATGGAAGAGTCAGGCTTGATGCACAAATTTTAAGAAGAATGTTTGGTATACCGTCTGGACCTACTGAAAATGTTTTTTTACAATCGTCCCAATTTATGCTAGACAAATAATCATTTAAACAATTGTAATCAGCCCTGTTGAAATCTAGAAAATATGTTTTGTTGAGCGGAACAATACTTGGTGGCTTGTCGATGGTGTAATTGATTTGAAATGTTATAATGTTGTGATCACTCGAGGCAAGCGGACTAATAACATCCAGTTCGGCTAGTAAGCTGGTATCATCCGAGAGTACCAAGTCCAAAATATTTTGACCCCGAGTAGGTAAATCAACCAGTTGTTGCAGACCAAGTTTGTTGAAGAGTTGAATAAAGGAGTTGTAAATTGAATTAATCGAAGATGAATAATTAGTCCAGTTAATAACTCTCTAATACATTGGATGCTATCGATTGTATAATCATCAGCCAACTTGTCATAACCACCAGGACGATAGTATAATATGAATCGGTAATTTGTAGACGATTGGGTAATATCAATGGATATTATTTCAATATGTGAATATTTTGATGATGAAGGTCATACCGCGATCTTTTCTAACAAAAGCGTAGCCAGGCGGTAAGAATATCTCATCAGGATCATCAGGGGGTAGCCATGTTTCGACAACAAAAAATATATCGGGATCGTAGTCCAACAAAAATAAAATTAAATCGTTCTGCTTGTTTTTTAGACTTTTGGTGTTGGTCAAAGCCATTCGAAGAGGTCTGATCTTAACGAAAGGGCTGATCTTTTTTTGGTCGTCCAATTTGATTTTGTCACCGCTTAATTTTGGAAGGCGTCGTGCTTGTCGTTTGAGAAATGCTTGCTTGGCCTGTTTTCTAGACAGGTCATGATTGATGAAAATACTTTTTGTGTCGGGCGATGAGCGTAGCAGTCTTGTTGAGGAAATCAGATCATCAACTGCAGATTGACCGGACAATGTTGCACAAATTTGTGAGGTGCCTATACGAAGCGTTTCTATTATTTGTGGTTTCACCGTCAAATGTTTTTCGCACAAGTCCAAAACTACCTCTCTGTCATTAACCCCAGTTTGTTAAACAAGGCCAGAAATAATTACATTGTTGGCCCAATGCTCTTCATCTTTCTTCTCCTGTTCTACTGTCCACAGAGCCTTTGTCATTTGCTCAATCATTGACGTTTCGTTGATCTTCAGCATCTGAATTTGACATTGGGCAATATTGGTGCCCAATGTGGACATGGCTGTGTGGAGCTGATTCATCGAATCCGTCACTGCATCAGACATGCTTCGAACCGCTCGCTCAAAACTATTGCTGAGGGCCTCCATTCGAAGTAACGTTGATTCGAAGAGTTTGCTCATCAATCCTTCAGAATGAGCCATTGATTTGCGCAAGTTTTCGTTTGACCTTTCGATGACTCTTGTAAGACTAGAGTCGAACTTCTCAAATATTTTTTCAAGATTGGCGTTGGATAGTGCTATCACCCTTACCAGGTTTTCATTTGACTTGTCTAGAATTTTAGTAACAATATTCTCAAATGACTCAAAGGAAAAAGTTTTGGCCAAGTTTTGGCAGCCTGCAAGACGTCATTAAAGCTAACCAACGTAAAACGTAAAAGATGAGAATTATTGAAATTGTTAGTAATATTAATTTCATGTCAAAATTAATTTGGGTAATAAATTACTACGAGTTTACTTGAAAAAAAGCATATTATTTATAGGAAACGATAGAAAATAACTTAGAACGAGATAGTTTAAAGAAAAATAAATGTTTGCATCCATCCGCCATTAAACCAAAGATCAAATCAAATCTTTTAACTTAATAAAAATTATTTAAATAGTCATTTAATATGATACAATCTATAAGTCTTTCAAAACAAAAAATCATTGTTGATTAAAATTTAAAAAATTTGTCACATAAGAAGTCAGAATTACATTTTTTTTATTATTTTACACACATGAAAAAATCGATTTTATTAATTTGATTGATGTTTGATTAGAATTATTCCGTTTGAAAAACATATCGGTTTTTGTATTTGTTTGACTAAACCTGAACAACTTAAATTATTATTGTCAACCTTAAATGATGATTCAAAATAACTTAGCAAATGAAATTCTAAAATAATAAGTGCATTTTTTTATAAGAACAAATTTTTCATCAGAACAGTATTTCTTTTACCTATGCCGAATACCGATATTTTATAACAATATGCGAGTTCGGCAAAGCTTTGCTGTATACACTCATTCCGTTAATAAATAAGCGGTTTAAGCACACAAACAGTCAAGAATGGCAATAATTACATAGATGTTCTAATATTTTGTCGGGTTTTGCTTCATTTGGTTTAACAGATTCAGATACTTATGACTATAAGATAAAAACGTTCTCGCAATCACATACAAGTTTCATGTTTTGCACAACTAGATTATTTAAACAGGCTGCGCTTATAAAAGCATGCATGCATTATATTTGCCATATTTTATCATTCACAATAAATAATCACAGAAAAATAAGGTATGTACAAAGCGAGCAGAATGTATTGTATGTATGACTTTGTACATTGAAACGTCCTTGCATATTTTATATTCCTCATAACTCTGCTGCTCAAGTATTCAAGGGATGTTGTCATGCATAATGGGAATCTATTGGATGTGATTGTTATCACTTTCTCACAAGTAATTCAGTTGCATGATTTTTTGGTGCTTGCTCCTTTGTAGGCTATGCTGCATAAATAGGTGCCATTTGTTGTGGTGTAGATAGTTTTGTCTTGTTAGTTATACTAACGCATATTACTTACTTTACTTACGCAATTGTATAATTTTAAGTATGTTCTCAAGTTGCTAACTGACTACAACTACATCATTGGCTGGCAGAAATTGTAACAAAATTGGAACTACAAAACGCAAAAATTTACCAGGTGTAGTAGCAGTAGTAGTAGTAGTAGAGTAGTAATACCAGTAATGCTGTTTTGGAGGTTATCCAGCGAGCATGCTGTCAGGCATGCTAGCACAGCTGAATCGTTGATTGCTTTAAATTTGCTAATTGATTGTGCCTCAACAAGTTCATTTGGTAATTAGTTCCAAGTATTTGCGACTCTATTGAATAAATAATTCTCTCTGTCTCTATGTCTGGTTAACTCTTTAAAATATTTCAAACTGTGACCTGGTGTTTTGGTTTTGACTAAGCTAAAACGATTATTTAAATCAACTTTGTCCAAATTATGCATGATTTTAAACAATTGAGTTAAATCTCCTCTTTTTCTTCTTTCCACCAAAGTTGTTAATTCTAATTTTTTAAGACGATCTTCATAAGCTAGGTATCTTATAAATGGAACCAACTTTGTTGCTCTGTGCTGGACTTTTTCGATTACCTCGCTATCACCCTTTAGATCTGGGGTCAAAACTGATACTGCAAACTCAAACAGTGGACAAATAAAAGTTAGGTATAAATTAGGAAACAACTTATGATCAAATTTCCCGAAAAAATTTATTATTCGACCAAGCATTTGGTTTGCTTTGTTTGAATGTGAATGAAAAACAGGATGTCTTTTGTTTCATTTAAAATAAATTTAATTTGTTTATTTGTATTAGTACAAACATAAAATCACACTTTTTTTTAGTTTTTTTTATATCTTAAGTGCATTCATATAGTCATGCATGGATCTTCACTCTCAAAAAGAAATAGCCAAAATTTACATCTAAGCAGAATACAAATGAGCAAAGACTCCTAAGTCCAAAGGTCTAAATCGAGATTAAACAAATTTAAAATAAAAACAGCATCATCAACAAAATGTTGCGTTTTCAAAAGGTACATTAACAAAATAAATAGTGAATAATGACATTGGCATAATAATTAAATTGATAGTTTTCAAACTAAAAATCTATTTTTCAATCAAACTTCATCATTTGTTATCAGAGGCTTTATTTCAGGTTTGAAATGGGGGGCCAAACTTATATGGTTTATGATGGGGCACGTTCACCAAAAAGCTTTAGTGAGAAAAATTGAAAAACGAACTACAAACATGTTAACGCCAAACATTCGTTAGAATTTAGAGAATATATATATATATATATATATATATATATATATATAGGGAAATCCTCGACAGCAACACCAAAGTAATATACCAGAACAGCAAAGTTAATCTTGACAAAGTCAATATTTCCCTATATATACAGCAAGCAGCACTGACGATGATTCATTCGGAATCGAAATATGGCCGTATTTGCAGCATGAATTCGAAAAATAAGTTTATTTTGTATTTTAATAAACTAAACGTTCACCAAAAAACTTTAGTGAGAAAAATCGAAAAAGGAACTACAAACATATTAACGCCAAACATTCGGTAGAATTTATAGAATATTTTAAAAATTATGGTCTATTACCAACATTTACTCGAAAATATATATATATATATATATATATATATATAAGTATATATTTTTTTTACGTACAGTATGTATGGATTATTATAACGCACGCTACGTTTGAACATCCAGCCCTGCGTCGCTTGTGTGCATCTAACGTACATCCGTGATTAAAGTGAATTGTATAACTGATTATGAAGGAAGGCCTTGCGTACATCCATGTTCGTGCTGTGTTCATTCTGTTTTAAGAACGTTATCCTAAATTTTAAATGTCGAATATAGTGTGTATAGTGTGAATTTTTTGCGATTAAATTCAATAACTCATCGTTAATCGAAACTGATACCACAT
>NW_008705459.1:1290268-1297980 GCF_000326865.2 Helobdella robusta | reverse complement strand
ACATTACTGTCATTGAAAAGTTATATTTTATTTTATATTTACATAACCTGGTTTGTTTTGTTTCATTGTTCATTTAAATAACANNATTTATTAGTTTTTCAAAACTATAAAACTATTAATTTTTTAGTTCATATATATATATATATATATATATATATATATATATATATATATATATATATATATATATATATATACCTGAATGATTGAAAAGGTAGTGTTGAACAGATTATAAAGTCAAAAAAATTTTATTTTGAATTGTAAATATTTATTAAAATTTTATTTTATTAATTGAGCGGTATTTTTCAACTTATTTACAAATCACTAAATAAATAAAAAATTATTTTTGCAAGTGCATAAAAATACACTGTGTCCAAGTAACATTATTATTATCAAATAATATCAGCATTATCAATTAATATCAACATTATCAAACAACATTAACATTATCGAAATAGATAATATATCGCTGCAGAACTGCTGAAAAATTACTAAAGACGCAGTAAATGTCTGTCTATGGTAAATTAATCATATCTGTGGAAATACATTTTCTGAAAACAAACCAGCTTGAAAATGTTTCAATACCAAATTTAATAAATCAAACAACTGTATCTATTTCTATCATGAGTTATAGTTGACAAAATATACTTGTGGCAGTATTAGTGGTGCAACTTGATAATGATACATTAAAAATTAATAAATTTTCGACAACAAAAACTATAAAAATTACATAAATCGAGAATATTTACGGCATTAGCCAAGCAGCCAAATATAAGCTACATTGCATGCCAGTTATTATCGTCCCCGAATCCTTAAAAGTGTATGAGCACTGAGTTGGAGTTTTTTTGTAATTTCATTGCTCGTATGCAAGTGGAACAAGCGTAATTAAACTGATAATTTTTTATGTGGGGCATGTTTTGCACATCCTCATTTTTTGGTGCAGCAAATTAAATAAAAAATAAATGTTTTGTTCATTTGTTGTTTCAGCGCCGCAATCCAAGTGGAGAACAGAATTAAACAAGCAAAATATTTTTTAACAAAATTGTTCAACATAACAAAATGACAGCTTTCTTGGCCAAACAAATGTTGGGAAACCAGTTGGAATCTGTTAAAGGTTCGTTAATTTTATAGCTCTTGAACATTTTTCAGTTAACAAATGGGAATTATTTATTTCGATTAAAATAATTGTTTGTTTAGAAATCGTTGAACAGTACCCTTGAACAATTAGTATGAATTTAGTCTCAAATATCAATTTTTAAGTTATTCAAGTGAAACTTTTTTTCAAATTTATTTATATTGTGATTTTTCAAATAAGACAACTTTAAGGCAGCTTCAACAAATTTCATGCAATTTTAAACATTTATTTTTATACAAAAAATAATCATTAATATCAATTACATATAATTTCCTTTACTTGCTGATATGTGTGCCTGTGCATGAATGTACGTACATACGTCAAACAAGTATTGCATTAAATGTCTCTCGCTCTCTCTCTCTCTCACACACTCCCTCTCCCATTCTCTCTTTCTCTACAATTAAAACATAAATAAATAAGTCTATGTTATCCAATTACGTCGTTATGTTCGGACGTGGTCATTCATCTTCTTTTTTTCGTCGTAAAATATTACTAGGTACACGAGAATCTTTAAAAGAAGTTAGCGTGTATGTTTGTTTCTGCGTTTTTCGTATGTGCGTGTGTGTTTACATGTTTGTTTGAGTAATTTGGTGTGTACGTGGTTTGTGTATTTATGATGATGTGGGTCTGTGCGTGTATACACATGTGCACATTTCAGGTAATATTTTCCAGTTATATCTGAGAATTTAGATGTCCTGACAATTATGTTGATTATTTTGTTTTTCTTACTTGTTTGAGCGTACGGATAAGAAAATTATTGCTGGATACGTACATAGTTGAATAGTTTATGTATCAATATGTATGTATGTATGTGTGTGTGTGTGTATGTATGTATGTATGTATGTATGTATTTATTTATTTTATTTTATTTATTTAGAAATATTTATATAGCGCAAATTAAATACTTCAAAGGCGCCATCAAAAGTGAAACAAACAAAATAACGTGTGCGTGGTCAACATAAATTAAAATATTCAAATTTAATGTTTACCAACAGAAAATAAATATGTTTTTAATTCTTTTTTAAATGTCACAAAATTAATTCCGGGTCTTCTTAATGGAATCGGTAGGTCATTCCAAACCGTCGGACCCGCAACTGCAATATCTCTTGCACTTATTCGTAGATGCCTAGCTGGAACCGCCAAAAGACTCATATTATCTGATCTCAGATGAAAACATGGTGCAGATGCAGAGAAGAAATCTCTGCATCTGCATTAAACTTTCATTATCAATTGATAAATGAATAAAGCATCGATGCAGAGAAGAAATCTGCATCGAGTCCGGTCTGTAAATATCAAGTAAAATAAACTGATACCCATTGATTGAAAATCGAATAGCAATAGCTTCGAATGTGGCAAATATTGGTAAGACAAACTTTTTATAATCAAAATCATTACGGAAATATACAATCAAGCCACCATGACCTGGATCGTGCTGCCTAACATAATCAACATACCAGAACCCGGCGGCATAGCCAACCAAGCAGAATTATTACCAACCGTGCCATGCCAAGACATTTAGCCCATCAAACCATGAACACCATTTACATTGGACGCAATTAACAGCACATTCAACAACCATGTATGCTTGTATGTATACAAATATGTATACCTGTATGCCCATGCATGTATGTATATATGTATGCATGCATGCATGCATGCATGTACATATGTATGAATGTTTATGTCAACTTTTTGCCAGTTACAGTTTCGATCAGTTAATTACGCTCCCAACAAGAATCAGTATTGAAAAGCAATCGATCACTTCTGACTGCATATTCAAAAATTTTCCGCAACAGGTAGTTATATGGTGATCACGTTTATGATATATCAAACCATCTTCCCGTCACCGTCACTATCAGTTCTTCGATCTACAAAAATAAAACCAAACCTATTCAGAATTAACAAATCTATTCTTTTTCGAAAAGGTACAATGAACAAACTAAATGAAGCTTTATGTGCCAACGACTGGTCAGATGTTATGTTATGCAGTGATGTAAATGGTGCTTTGAAACTTTTCCTTGATATATTTAAAATCTTTTTGATGATTGCTGGTTATTGAAAAGTGGCAAAAAATCTAGAAATTTTCTCCACAACAAACCATGAGTTAAAAAAGAATTTAGTATTTTACTCAAAAATAAAAATTCTTTAGATAAAAATTTTTCTCAAAAATCCAACCGTGACAAGATGCACAAAATCCATTGCTAAACGTTGCACAAATCTCAACAATAAACTAAAAAACATTTCAATGACTTGTTTCAACAAACAAAAAAATAACAGCAAAGAACTTGGATGAATATTTTAAAAATAACAAATAAAAGTAACTATGATAAAAATGTCTAAAAATCACTAACCTCAATCAAGACAATTCATAAAATCCACTTAATAAACATAGCTCCAAATTTGATGAAAAATTTCACAAGCATGCAAGCAATGCACCACAAAGTTTAAAATTCTCTTTTTCGTCTTGATACCTCATTTGAAAAAATTGTGTAGACAGCAAAAGTTTACGATCGAAATATTCAAGTGGAGTTGATGACATTCCTTCAAAAATTTTTGTTTCCACAATCAACTCTACAGCTCCAATTCTGATGAACTTTTCATTTAAAGCAGGCATATTTTCTCAATGTTTCAAAGTAGCAATAGTAATTCCAATCGCAAAGGAGGCGGGAAATACTGATATAACCAACTATCGACCTGTATCGTTACTACTGGCTATTTCAAAAATTAGGAAAAAATTGATGTATACAAGAATAGTCAAATTTTTTCAGAAGTACATCATTTCAGACTCTCAATTTGGCTTCCGTAATAAACATTCATCAGTTGGCAATCGTGGAATTGATGCGAAAAATTGGAGTTGCTACAGAACGTAAAAACTTTGTCGTTGGAACTTGCATCGATCTGTCAAAAGTCTTTGCATTTTGACCATAGCATTTTGATGGAAAATTTAGAATATTATGGAACTTGCGATACACCTCTGAGATAGTTTAGTAGCTACTTGACTGACAGTAAACAGTTTGTTAGATAGCAAAGAAAAATCGACGATATTATCTATTAACTTTGGAGTTCTTCAGGGAAGCATAATGAGGCCATTATTGTTTGTGATTTTTATAAATTATCTTTCAAAGGTACCGGCGTTTTTGATTTTGTTTGTTATGCCGATGACACCAACATTTTTAGCAAGAGTGAAAATATTCATGAATTTTTTAATGAAACAATATTGCCATTAAAGAAGTTCCCAAGTAGTTCCAAAACAACAAATTAACGCTAAACAAAAAACTTAAATAATTGTTTTTGGGCCGTTTCAGTATGTGAACTGTAAGGAACCGTATAAGATTATAATTGATGGACTAGAAATAAACAAAAGCAAATCAGTTAAAATTCTAGGTATCCTTTTCTAGGTTTCCAATTTCTTTTGGAAATTGGCGTTATCAACAAAGTTTTTAATTTTATGTTCCAAGAAGAACATTGAATATAATCTACATGCATACCGTACATCTCTTACTGCATCGTAGTCTGGGCTGGTACCTATCGCACGATCACCGATCCGATCCGTTTAACAAAGAGGGCAGTACGGCTAGTTACGTTATCAACAAAGCAATCGCACACGATGCCATTATTTTTGTTAACGAAAGATTTAAATTTTGATCAAACGAATGTCTACTTTACGGCTATTTTCGTCTACAAACAGTTGACAAACTAGTTAACCATCAATAATCAACCATTACTACGCTTGCATCAACAAAAGGAGACGACTGAATTAAATTAGAACAGATTCATAGAAAACAAACAATTTAAAAACTGATTTCTCTTCATTCAGTTAGATTAATTTAGTTATATAATTTTATAAAAATTTGTTTAGTTATTATTTTTGAGCTAATCGTTGACATCATGTACATTGATGCAATTTCTGTTTAGTTTGCCATTAACGATGAATTCATTGCTAATTCCGCTATGGTCAACCTACTTTCCGATTAACTAATTAATTAATTAGTTAATTTTTAGAAGCAAATAAAATTTTCGTTTTGGCCATGCTTTGCCCAGAAGACACAAACGTTAGAGATTGGAGTTATAATCCTTCCATTCCACGAACCAATGCACAAAATAATAACATTTTTCATAAGTCGCCATAGACCACGCAATTGCTCAAGCCAAACCCTAATAATATTTTCACACCATTAATTGTATCAAATTCCAAAAATAATCAACATAACGCACAGACACAACAACGTGTAAGTATTACACCCTCAGAGGCAATCAACAATGAAACATCTGCAATTATTAAAGATCAAAACACTGATATTGTTTTATCTCACTTAGAAATAGTGAATGAAATCACTAAACGGCTTGAAAAGGTTGACATAAAGAAAGTTATTAATTTGTATCAAAATGGCTGTTAGAGTTATAGATACTTTCATGGATAACATTTTTGATGTGCCAGCTTATACAAAATTTAAATGTTCCTACTACAGTTGTAAACATCTCTGTCTTTAGTCCTTTAAAAGTTTTAATAAGTCATCAAATTTTAATGATTAGCTCAAAATTTTTAGTGTTAACTGTCACAGCATTATAAACAAAATAGATAACTTACAATTATTGATCGAAGAAATTGTTGCTGAGTTTGAAGCCATCGCCTTGTCAGAGACTTGGCCTGATAAAACAAATGAATCATTAATTTTTTCAGAAAATTACAATTTTTTTAAATAATAATCGAAAAAGCAGCCTAGAGGAACAGGAATTTTTCTTAAAAAAAATTTGACATATTTAGTGAGAGATGATTTATTGGTTGAAAATTCTGCAATGAATAATCAACTAAATAATACCAACATTCTTCTAACAAAGAAATATATGATTAACTTTAATTCTAATTAAGTTGCAATCAAAGTCGCTGTGAAAACAAAGACACAAAGACGGAACAATACTATATAACTACACTAACAATGGCAGTTGATGCCAAAAAGAGAGATATATATATATATATATATCTGTGTGTGTGTGTGTGTGTGTATTGTTCCGTCTTTGTGTCTTTGCCTTCACAGCGACTTTGTAACTTTATATATATATATATATATATATATATATATATATATATATATATATTAGGGTGGTTCAAAAAAAATTTTTTTTAATATTTAAGTGCACACCCCCTATATTTTTTCCTTAGCTGAAAGTTAGCATGTGTGCAAAATTTCATTCAATTCTGACAATATTTAGAGGTTGCTCAATGACATTCAGTTTTTCACCATATTTAGCATATAAGCGAATATTGGTCAGTGCTACAATTTTGTGTTTAATGTTTATTTTGCAGTAAAATGAACAACATTGTTGTGAAAATCATGTAAGATTTAACAGTTCTACAAATTTATACTCAAATAACAAAATAATCAACACTAAACAAACAGTTCTCACAAGGTAAAGGCAACTTGATTATGCCAAACGAAAGTTCAGTACTGTTAATCTTTGATTGAGAAACTGAAATTAACTTGAGGCAATTAATGTACTCAGTTTATGTTTTTCTGTTAATCACTCATAGTATGTCAGACTCAAAACATAGCAGCAGCTGCTTCAGCACTGGCTAATGTGCGCTTAGAGGAGTCCGGAATACGTGTTCGATTGTCCTCCACCACCTGTATCAGTTTTTGCAGTTCTGTTTCATTTTTGGTTATAGACTGGTTAAAATTTGTCATGAGTGCCACAGTGCGTTCTGCAGTGTCATTAACGACCTTAAGTGACTTCACAACATTTGCTACTTTTTGAAATAAAGGAAGATCATTCCATGAGTCTGGTTCAGTTTCACGCAAGATAGCAACATCCATTCCAAGTGATAACAATGCAGCACGAGATGTACCTGATACCAGATCATGCAGTGGTTTGCTTTTCACCTGTTCCAGTTCAGTTGCAGGATATTTGACACCTCGCACACTCCATTCAGAATCTACTGCAGTCATTGCTTCCACAATCAACTGCTTCTCAGCATTTGCAACCTTATTTGAGAACAATGACAGCCAAACCATTTCTGTACCGAGATACCACAGATGATTTTTCAACTTTTTTGTGGCAGCACTTGCTACATTCTTGTTGATTTCAGAGTATTGTTCAATTCTGCTCAGAAGTTGCAGGTCATTGACTGGTGCATCACTGGGTATTGGGCACAACATCCATGCTGGCACATATATATGGGTTGCAAATAGGCAGAATTCAGTTAAACTTTTTGTTTCAGTTGCTGTTAGCTTGAATTCATTGCGGAACAAATACATTTTGAGACAGTAGATCACTTTGGCCATCCATCTGGCCATGTGATATGCTCCAGGAACACGGAAATGGTACTTGCCATCAGTCTGCATTGGATAACCCAGCACTAAGAGACAGAGTTCAACCAACTCCTTGTAATCCTCTCGTGGGATGTATGAGCTGTCAGCTGAAAGAAAACATGTCAAAGATGGTACTATGTCAGACCGCATCATCTGTAGCAATGAGTGGTTCATCCTGTCATCATCAAGTGGCTTGTGGTTTGACTGATTTATATTTGGCCAGTAGGCTCGAAATCTTTCANACATTCCAATGTTGGGGCCACGGCTTG
>NW_008705459.1:1271833-1290218 GCF_000326865.2 Helobdella robusta | reverse complement strand
TCTTCCCATCCCAGTGAACCAGAAGGGGGTTTCTGTCACGATCCTGAAATTGTTGACGAATACTGCTGTCAATGGTTGATCGATGTTGCTGTCGTTTACGATGAACATTCGTGACAGAGATGTATCCCTGATGTCTTGCCCACTAGCTTGTGCAATGGCTGCTGCTAATACTGTGAACTTTCTATCTGACAGGTTTATTCTATCCAGTGCTGAAGCAACATCTGGCGACGACAACATATCCTGCACAGTTCGTGTTTTTTTGCTGGCACTGCTTGACAGACTGTCTTCTACTTCACTGATCTGCTTTTTGTAGTACACTGGAATTTCAATTTCATAGTTGTCCTCTGTGTCCTGCTGTTCACTATCACTGTCATCAGAACTAGATAAATGTAGTAAGGTACTTTCTGTCATCCGCTCCTGCTCTCGCTCTTTTCTCTCTTCTTCTTTGCATTTACGTTGTTCTGTGCGCTCTTCTTTCTTGGTCAGGTCTTTACCAATGCCACTCATTTGCATTCGTTGACTGCCCCTCTGGTCTTAAAGAAATTCTATATCTTCCTGAATTCGGATGAGCTGCATGGCGTGTTGGTGAGCAATATCAAACAGCATGTGCTCCTTTTCTTCAAATTCCTTCTCTCGTGCTCGCTGTGCTTCACTTTGTCGGTTTTTGTTCTTTTTTATTAGCTTGTAGTCATCAACTACCGACTTTACTTTTTTTACAACATGAGTATGGTAGGTTGTTGGTATTCTAGCCTTGTTCCACATGTCCATGACCTTATCTGACGACAATTTTGCACTTTCAGGCACAGTTTTCTTTTCTACTTGATGATAATAAAAAACATTCCCAGGACATCACCTGTTGTAGGCAATACATTTACTGGAAGTTCACTTTGTAACTGTCCAATCAGCCATATGTTAGTCATGCTGCGTGTTGTAAGAGCACCACAGTTTGAATTAGAAGCCATTTTATACGTAGTTAAATATTTACAGTACCGGTATTTAAAAATCACCTCAAATTACTAGTAAATCGACACAGTTAAATTATGCAGATATTTACCCTATTTTACTTTTTGCTGACAACAAATATGGTGGCCATAGAATATTTAATAATAATAATGCATTTTAAAATATCTAATATCTATGTTTTGAATTAAGTAAGTAACCAACTTTTGATACTTTTCCAGTTATATTTGTATTTGGTTTCGAAATAATGAATTATCACATTTTTATATAATTTTGAGATGCATGAGCAACCTCTAAATTTAATTTGATTTGTCTTATTTTTGGTTTGTAAGTTTTTAGGACCCAATGGAAACTTTTCAGAGGGTGTGCACTCAAATCAGACAAAAAAATTTTTTCCCCATTCAAATGTGAACCACCCTAATATATATATATGTATTGTCGGAGATTTTAAAAAAATGATGACAAGAAATTTTTAATGATGACAAAGCCCCACGTTGGGCGCTAATTGTCGGAAATTTATAAATGAAAACAATTAAAACAACTGGTGGTGTGAGGTAGGTAATCTCCTCCTCTATCTTTCTCAGGGAATTTTTTTATGGTCCGACAATAATTTTTGTGTATATTTTTATCGTGAGTTCGACCAGTCCTGTGTGGCACTGGGCTTTTTCGAATTATATGATCTTACTGAGTAACACACGAACGCATGAAAATATTCGATAACAATTTTATTAATCGACGGAAGTAAGTAAAAAGGAATTGAACTAATGAACTCTATAACAATGTAAAATGTCAATGAACAAACTGGAATACAGGAATTAGAACTTCTTCTTGTTGGGTCCTCGACTTGGGATATGTTTCTTGCCGTTTAACCGTACAACCTCGACGTGTGTATCCGATGGTGATGTCGATACAACTCCAAGAAATAAATAAAATGAATGCGGAAGATTTACAAAAATCGGAGCCTATGGAAATTCTAAGCTGCGTGTGAAACTATACCAATGAGTATAGAATCCAGCAAAGAACCCTAGGTCCACAAATAGCACAAGAAACAAAACAACAAGGCGGATTCGTTTTCACAGAACCCAAGGCCTGTTTTCACTGGGCCGTCGAGTCTGATCGGCTTTCGCACGACCAAGGGCCTGTTTTCACTGGGCCTGTCAGTCAGTCGGTCGGCTTTCGCACAACCTTGGCCTGTTTCCACTGGGCCGTCGAGTCTGGTCGGCTTTCGCACAACCAACACAAAACAACAAGAGTCAGAACAACACTGGAACAAATTGTGTGACTTTAGTACGCGTGCGAAACTATGCCAATGAGCATAGAATCACGCATTAAGTCTCTTAGATACCAGAATATGCACTGATTACTCGAAGCTGCCTAACTGGTGAACCCAAGGCTGACTCTTTGAGAACCTAAGACGTTTCTGAAACTATGCCAATGAGCACAGAATCACGCATTAAGTCTCTTAGGGACCAGAATAGGCACCGATTATTCGAAGCTGCCTAACCAGTCAACCCAGTTTCGACTCTCTTCGAGAACTTAAGACGTCTCCGTGATAATGAGCATAGAGTATCGAATTAAGTCTCTGAGGGACCAGGATAGGCACCGATTATTCGAAGCTGCCTAACTAGTCAACCTCCCAGTCTTGACTCTCTTCGAGAACTTAAGACGTCTCCGTGGTAATGAGCATAGAGTATCGAATTAAGTCTCTGAGGGACCAGAATAGGCACCGATTATTCGAAGCTGCCTAACTAGTTAACCTCCCAGTCTTTTCTTCACTTCCACACCCTTCCTTATCAAAGCAAAATTAGATTTTGTTTCGGGTGTTTTTAAACATAAAAATTTCCAAGGTATGTCCAATTAATAAAAAAAAACTACTAATTAATTTTTTTTAAACTAATTTGTACTAATTTATGACGTCATCTAAATTGCAAAACAAAAAAAATCGTCGTCACCTATCGAGTAAATTAACTTGCACCATGCCCCCTATCGAGTGAATAAATTTCGCGTTGAAAATTTTGAAGTATTTTTAGTCAGTATTATTTCATAATTCTGACAGTATGTATGCCCACTCTGCGTTCAAAAGTTTTTTTTTATAACAACTTCAACACCACGTAGCTTTTTGAATTCGTATTTATACAAAACATCAATAAAATTTGTCAGCTGACAGCGCTGAATATTTTTGTGAATAATATTAAAATATTGAAATCATTGAAATGAGATAAATTAGGAAGATATAAAATAATATTCAGATAAAATTATGAATGTTGATAATAATAGTGTAATAATGTAACGTAGCTTTAAAATATGGTTAAACAAAAAATTGAACATAAAATTAAATAATTAAACATATTTATAGTTAAATTTTAAAAATCAACACATTGAAACACATTTTGAAACGTAAAACACATTTTGAAAAATAATTTTATTTTTATTTAACAAAATTATTATTTATCAAGTCTAAAAAACTACTTTGTCGTTGAATATATAAGTTACTTAATTAATAACTAATTAATTAACTAATAATTAATCAATTAATAAATCAATTAAATAATTCCGAAAACCATAAACAATAGTTAAAATAAAAATTACCAAACGTCTTAAATACTATCTAACTATCTATAGCACGTTTGAGCATTTTTTTAAATTCAATTTGTTCGTTGATCTTAAATTTTTAAATGTTCTTGAATTTTAAGTTTGTAATTCATTGATTTAATTTTTTAATGCATACAGTTTTGTTTTATACACATCAAAGTTTTATTGTTATGAATCGTTTTCTGAAACTAGTGAAAAATCAATTTTGTAATATTTTAAATGGTTAAAAAAAACTCTTCACGCTTCACAGTAAACGTTTTGCACTTCCACATTCTAATAACAGGTGCCCTCGGTGACAAAGAAAAGGAAGAAAAAAAAAGTGATGATGAAGAAGATCCAGAAATATTGGAAGCAAAAAGAGAAGAAGAAGAGAAAAGGAAAGAAAAATACAGGAAGATCGAAGAAGAGAGAGAAAAGATGAGGCAGGACATTCGAACCAAAGTTCGTTAAATGATCGTTTATTGAATTAGCACGTTTGAGCATTTTTTTAAATTCAATTTGTTCGTTGATCTTAAATTTTTAAATGTTCTTGAATTTTAAGTTTGTAATTCATTGATTTAATTTTTTAATGCATACAGTTTTGTTTTATACACATCAAAGTTTTATTGTTATGAATCGTTTTCTGAAACTAGTGAAAAATCAATTTTGTAATATTTTAAATGGTTAAAAAAAACTCTTTTATAGGTACACACAATACATACATAATACAAGTTTTTATTTCATGTGTATTTTTTTCATATAATTTAATTAGTTATACATTTTAATTAATAAACAAATTAACTTGCGAAACTTTGTTTCTGATAATTTAACGGCATTTCAGCTTAATTTTGGCCTCTCTGCCAGAATTATATTGACTTTCTCAGTAAAAATTTAATTTAAAAAATTAAATTATAGCCTTCATGAAGTATTTTTGTTTACACCTTCGATTTAGTTTCTATTACGTCAAATTACATGAACTTTATTAAAACATTTAAAAATATGATTTCTTGTAAATTCTAGGTGCATTTCCCCAGCCCCCAACTTAAAAAATGGGACTGAAATTGGGTGCGGAGTTAGTGCTCCGTTAGTTCCGTATTTTATCTTTGTTAGTGCTAATCCCCGGTATGGATTACAGTTGATCGAGACAATCTAGCCGCAAAATGCCGCTAGAGACTTAAAATTCACAGTATCATTAGTGCTACGTCAGTGATCTTTAATGCCGTTATAATTTTCGTTAGTGCTGGTCCCCTAAAAGGAATATTGTTGGGAGGCTCAGAAAATGCCAGCATCCTAAATGCCACTCGTAAGTGCTGTTTAATGCCGTATTAATTTTCGTTAGTGCTGGTCTCCCAAAAAAGATATGACTGGGAGGCTAAGGAAATGCTTTTTCGAAAATGCCGCTAGAGACTCGAAATTTGCGGTAACGTAAGTGCTACGTTAGTGCCATTTAGTGCCGTGCCAAAAACCTATTACAAGAAAGTTGATTGCTTCACAAAAAGTTGAGCGTTTTTATTCTACTGAATCGAGTTTGTTAGGCAGAGGTAATGTGTCTGGCGATATCTATATCATCAGGTTTGAAATCCTGATATATGCTTTGGCAATGGTTATTATATAGTTTGCGTATAAAGACGAAAATAAAGTTCTCCTTAGCCGATATTAATGTTTCATATGCATTCGTTTGAATTTGCTGTTTAAAAATTAAAAAATAATGTAACTTTTTTTGGGAAAAAAATACTGTAGGGGTACTAAAGATCGCTAACTCTAGCGGCATTTGGGGGGCTAGCATTTTTCGAACTCCAGCCATCGGGGACTAGCACTGACAATTATTATTACGGCACTGAAAAACACTAACATAACAAACATAACACTAACGATATTGCAGATTTCAAGTCTCTAGTGGCATTTGCTGATGATTTATTGTGCTTTCTGTTTAACTTCAGAGTAGAAGCTGAAAATTTGAAAGTGTTGGAAAACATAAAACAACTCTACTCAGTCAAAGAATTAGTTAAATCAAAAAAATCTTTAATTAGTCATGTTGAAAGCCTGCTGGAAAGTGAAAAATTGAAACTTGTTCTTCATGGTAACACCAAGGACGCCGAAATACAGGAAATATTTCAAGTTATCGATTTTGTCTATTTGAATAAATTAGAATATAAATTATTTATTTATGCCGCAGTAAACTTAAAAAAGTCCCATGCTTTGCTGCAGGTTTAAAACAGAATGACGAAAACAGCAAAGTTGAAAAAATCCAACAACAGCTACATGAAATAAAAGAACAGTTAAATACAGTCAGCTTAGGAATAAATAAACATAATATGCTTTACTCGGCGGTGACAGCAAAAAATGTCAATCCTAAATTGAATGAGATTCAGAGTCCTCGTTCTCTCCCAAGAAATCCAGCTGTTCGGATACAAATACCCCCAACTGCACAACAACATCAGCAACATCCCTCCTCATCATTAGGACCTCTTACTCATCAGCAACATCAGTCTCCATCAGCAATTCAACAAGAAAATCCTTCATCAATTGTCTCGAAAAAAAAACGTCAAATTAAAAACATTAGAGGAACCAACAGCACTAGCATGTGTCCCAAATCAGCTGGCGCTATTGTTAAAAAAAAGTTTACTTTGTAAGTAATCTTGCTGACACAGTCAATAATGAAACTTTGACAGAATACTTAAAAACAAATAAATTTAAAGTAAACAGTTGTTTTGAGGCAAAGTCTCATCTGGGAAAAGGCTTCAGAATATGTATTGATATCAATAATTCAGATAGCACTTTCACAGATTCTGCTCTCTGGGATGAGGACACAATCATTCGTGTGTGGGTCTTCAAACCAAATAATAATATTGAAAAAAAAAATAAAAATGAAATTAACATTGATGGTAAAAATGAAGTAACAAAAATAATTAATAAACAGTAATAAATAAACAAAAACATGATGAATAACACACAAAGCAATAATAATATATCAGATAAACACCTCAGTAACAACGACTCAAATTATTACACTGTTGAGGAATTTTCTAAAAATATGTTAGAATTACAAAAGCATATCGGCAGTGATTTTATCTAAATATTACATTTAAATGCTCGTAGTCTGTTTCACAAATTATTGAATCTGGAGATCTTGTTGAAACAATTTGATTTTATTTTCAAAATTATTGTAATATCTGAGAGTTGGTTAAACGATGAAATGGCTGATTTAATTAAATTAAATAATTACAATTTCGTATACAAATATAATAGAAGAAATAGTATAGAATAGAATAAATAGACGTGGAGGCGGTGTTGGAATGTTTATAAAAGATGATGTAAAATATGTTGTAAATGAAAGCAACATATTCGATGATGACAACGTTGACATACTTTGCGTGGAATTTGAATTGCATCAAGCCTCACTACATAACATGATCAAGATAATTGCCATCTATCGACCACCTAGTTATAAATATGAGTCTTTTTTAGAAAAAATTGAATCGATACTAAATAGTCTAAATCCACTTGATAAAATTTTCATTGTCGGAGATTTTAACATTAATCTAATGGATAAAACCTCCCAAGATTTTCAAAATTTACTTTTGTCGCATTACTTCTTACCTTTGATTGATTTACCAACTAGGATAACTAATAACTCAATTTCACTAATAGATAATATATTTTTTAACTTAAATCAACAATGTTATAATTGAATAATAATATCAGACTTTTCAGATCATTATCCAATTTATACAGTTGTAGAAAATACAGGATTTGTCACTACAGATACTCTGACTTTGAAAAGGAACATAAATAAGAGAAACATTTCCCTAATTAAGGAAGCTCTATCTTCTGAAAAATGGGATTCAATAACGGATGAGAGTAACATTGACACCTGTTGCATGAATTTTTATAATCAATTAAATAGAATTCTTGATATTTACGCCCCATTGCAACCGCTGAAACGGAAAAATAAAAAGCCATGGGTAAGTGATGAAATAATTAAATTATCAAAGAAACAGAATAAACTCTATAAAAAAAACAATTTCAACACCTACTACAGAGAATATAAATAAATATAAGCGATTCAGAAATTATTTTACATCATTTAAACGAAAGGAAGAAAAAAATTACTTTAGTCAAAGATTTAATGATGCAAAAAGCTGTTCAAAAAAAAAGTGGGAGATAACAAATGGTATAATGAATAAAAATCAACAGTTGAATGATATCAACAAACAAACAACAACGCACGTTTAGACAACATTTTCCCCGAGATCGGGGGTTGCCGTTTGGCTACCTATGATGAAACCGAAATACCCCTCGACGCCATCCACATCTGTCACTCGCCACACCTTCAACCTCGAACTCCAACGCTCGCCTAATCCCGACCCTTTCATCCCTTCTCAACACATGTCCATACCACCGCAATCTCGATCTCCTTATCAATGTCCTCATTCAGTCCCATCATTGACATCAGCTCTGTACTACTCCTCCTATCCTTCACTTTAACCCCACACATCATCCTCACCATAGCTCTTTCAGCTCTCTGCAGTACACTTTCCTCCTCTCTCCTCAACACCCAAGTTTCACCACCATATACCATCGCTGCTCTCACACATGCTTTATATACCCTCCCTTTCACCTTCACTGACCATTTCTTTCCACACAATACCCCACCCAGTTCCCTAAATTTCATCCATCCTACACGAACTCTAGCCGTAACTGCGCTCAAACATCCTCCATCCGCGTTCAGCTTATCCCCTAAGTAAGCAAAGCTTTCCACTCTTTCAATACCACCACTCAGCCCCGTCCTTGCGTCCGTCCTATTGATCACACCATGAACACATTTCTTACATTTGAACGTGCCTTCCACCTTTTTCAGTGCCCCCCTCACACCACTACATCTCTTATGCACCCATTTCTGACATCCTATACACAATACCGAGTTAGCCTTCACTCTCCTGTCACATACCCCACAGGGGTCTATTTTACTTATCACTCGCTCCCCACCTTCCCCACTCACCATTACCTTCGTCTTACCAATATTAACTTTTAACCCTTTCTTTTCAATAACACTTTTCCATCTGTCAAATTTTAACTGCAATTCTTCCATGTTATCAGCATATCAGTTGAATGATATCAATAAAATAAAAGTCAACAATAACATAATTGATAATGCAGAAGAAATGTGTAACTATTTCAAATGAATATTTTATTAAAATTACTGAAAATTTGCTTGAAAATCAAACAGTTAATGAATCTTCAAAAATAAACAACTACATTTGTAAATCCATATACATTAACTCCACTGATGAACTTGAGGTTTTAACAGTCATCAAGAATCTTAGCAATAAAAAAAGCACCTCTGATGACTCATTAAGTAATTATCTCTTAAAACAAATCATCTCAGAAATTGTACATCTAATAACACATATATTCAATTTGTCCATCAGTCAAGGAATATTCCCAAAATGCTTCAAAACATCCAAGATAATACCTATTCATAAAAAAAGATCCAATTACAGGCCAATATTCCTTCTCTCACCTATTTCTAAAGTACTGGAAAAAATTATATTTATCAGAATAACTTCATTCTTGAATATTAATAATTTATTAAATAAAAATCAATATGGATATAGAGCACAACATTCAACTGAACTAGCAGTACTACATTTAGTACAAAACATATTAGATAATCTGAATAAAAAAATCCTAACCATAGGTGTTTTCATAGACCTGTCCAAGGCATTTGATGTTATTAATCATGAGATATTAATAAAGAAATTATACTCCTATGAAATAAGAGGAATAGCACATAAATGTTTCATAAGCTATCTGCAAAACAGAAATCAGTATGTGTCGATAAAAAATAAATCTTCAAATAAATAAAATATAACTTCAGGAGTCCCGCAAGGATCAATCTTAGGCCCACTTCTATTTATAATTTTTATGAATGATTTTCATATGGCTACTGACGCTCATCATCTTCTGTATGCAGATGATACTAACATTTTCTTCCCAACTAGCAATCCATCAAACGATGTAGAGATAATTAATAAAAGTTTAGATGATGTTTCAAATTGGTTCATCAATAATAAACTAATTGTAAATTTTTCTAAATGCAACTACATTCTATTCGGTCCAAAAATATTGACTAACACAATACCTAATTCAGATATAAAAATGAATAACCATAGCATCCCGCGTACATCCAGCACAAAATTTCTCGGAGTGATAATCAAGGACAACCTCTCGTGGGATATGCATATAGACTCGTTATCGAAAAAAATTAATAAAACCATAGGCGTAATTAATAAAATTAAAGTAAGATTGAATAAACCAATAATTATAGATTTGTATTATTTATTAATCTATCCACATCTAATATACTGCAACATCATCTGGGGAAACAGCCCTGAAGTTCACCTGAAACAAATTACCAGATGTCAAAATCGTTTCATCAAAATTCTATTAAATCTACATCCATATAGTCATGTCAGCTGTTATTATCCTGAACTGAAAATTTTAAACATAAAAAATTTGTATAATTATCATGTTTCTATCTTTGTGTTCAAGTTCCTACATTATCAATTACCAACATCTTTTAATGACTTCTTCGAATTCGGAAATGCTGTGCAGTCAAAGTTTACTCGACATTCTCTGCTCTATACATCACCTGCAAGAATAACACTGCTTGGTGGAAGTTTAAAACATACCGGTCCCGGAATCTGGGAAAAACTTACTGTTGATATAAAGACTACAAATTCCTTGCATTTGTTTAAAAACAAAATAAAGAAATATTTATTGAAAAAAAGTACAATTTTTATTTAATTAGAATCATGTAAATTGTGCATTATGTTAATTTTGTCATGAATTATAAATTTACTTAAAAATTGTGTTAGAATGAACAATTTGTGAACGGTGGCCTGCGACACAAGAATTTTGTTTTTTTTTAGCTTTGGTCTCCTAATCATTACCTAATTATTATTAATTTGGATTGATTGAATAAAATTTGATTTGATTTGATTTGGGGAGGCTACCATTCCCCGAGCCCCCCCCAGCCACACATCTTAAGAGTGACCAGCACTAACATATTGGCACAGCACTAACGAAAATAAATACGGTACTAACCGGCACTAACAGAGCACTAATTACACACCCAATTTCAGCTCCATTTTCGAGTTAAAGGCTGAGGAAATGCACCTGTAAATTGTGAAGATTATTGAGATTCTTTCAAATCTGCAACGTACTTTGTACATTCAATTTATAATTAATTAATTAACAAACGCAATAATAAATTTAATAACTTTTGCAAACGATGTTTTTACGTGAGAATAAAATTTTTTAACTAAATACATCTTCATACTTCAACTATTTTTGTTTTCTTTTTTGAAACAGTACAACATTAAGAAGAAAGAAACAAATGAGCCAGCAGGAAATGATCCGTCATTGGAGGGTAGGTTAGGAAGGAAGAAAAAAAATCCAGAAGATCCGGATGCCGATGGGACTGCAGATGTCTCTGAATGTTCTGCAACAAGTAATTTGCAGCATCTTTTTTAACGAACTTGCATCATTTTTTAACGAATTTTCGTTTTGTTGCCAAGCATATATTTAGAATGAAATATATAGAATAAATTATATAAAATAAAATATATATAAGAAATTATATAGGCCATTTCGTTTTAATAAGTGCATTTCATAATAATTGCATATTGCCCTAAGGTGTAATTAGCATAAGTACTAAGAGGTAATTAGCATATTACATATATGTTCTATTATTAAGCATCACTGATGCACCACCCCTTATTGCCATGCAAGCCTATTTGTGCGAAAATTTAAGGGAAATAAAACAGACAAAAAGAATTAACTGTTTGTCATTATTTTTATTTTGAAAGCACAGATCATTAGATTATTATAAAAATTAAAAATGGGAATTGTTGTGTTCTATATATGCAACATTTCAACTTAATATTTTGTATACTGACATACCTATAAATTTTAAAACTTGACGAATTAGCGTTGACAAATTGATAATGTTTAAATTGACAAAAATGTTATTTATGGATACAATTTTTTTCACAGACGAGAATGGATTTCCAAAAACGTTGAACGAGTTGACAGCGCGTGTCTCTCAACTTCCTGGCCGAATTATGGCATCCGTTTCGGAGGCATCCGATCGTTGTTCACTGCAATAATAAACATTCAGTATTGTCCTTCTCCAATCTTTCTCTATGTTCTTGTAGAAGTATTTGGCACAGTTGTTGTTGTTGTCGTGGTGTATGTAGTTGCATTACAATAATTATAATATCAATAGCAAATAATGCTTTCGCGTCTGTATGTTGCGTTATGTGATGTGGCTGTTAAATATTAGCAGTTGATATGATTTAATTGTAAGAATTGTAAGAAAAAACATAATAAACTTTATTATTACTAAACATTTTGTGCACATTTTGTTAATGAGCAAATATTTCCTTAATTTGATAACACCATATTTTAAGGTTTGTTAAAGGCTGCTTCAAATTTAACAATATAAAAATATTCAACTGACGTGAAATTAAAGTCTAATAAAATTAATATCGCATTTCTAACCTTCAAAACATAGTCATCAAAATCCTCAGCTTAGCTTTACGGTCTCATATCTCGCCACGAACATGCCATTCCTATTGCCAAATCCCACCTCGTTAGCAGCGGCTTTCACCACGCCGCTCCAAGTTTCTGCAATGCGTTACCTCTCGAATTGGGACAATGTCCCTCGTTGAGCGTCTTTAAAAAGGTGTAAAGACTCATCTTTTAAATACAGGCTCCAGGCATCTCTGAAGCAAATTGGCGCTATATAAATGCTCATATTAGTATTTTTATTATTTCAATTTACTTCATTCTATTTCCTTTTCCTAATAAAAACATTGTATTTTATTCCTAGACAACTTTAAACCAGAAAATTTAAAAAATAGTTATTTCACAGTTGGCTCAATATTTTTTAGTTCATTTGGTTCTTAAATTTTTCTGCATATGAAAAATCATTAAATGGTCGATTTGTTTGAATAAAACCTAAGTAAAGAGAAGCATGAATATATTTAAATTAAGACAAAATGCGTGATGTTACATAAATTTTCGCTAGTGATGAAGTCACAGTAGGTACAATATAAAAAAATTTAAATTCTTTGTGACTTCATTCGTAATTTGTATCGTACGTATTTTACATTTTAAAGTTTGACGCTGAATATGCACTGTGCAGCTATAAACATATATAACATGAGTATGCATTTTTATGCACTTGTATATATATATATAATTATATATATATATATATATATATATATATATATATATATATTATATATATATAAATGGGTGAACATTGTAGACCTGCCCATGCAGATACGGTCAGCCAGTACAAGTTATTAACTTACACCATCCTCACTACGACCAAAAGCGCATTATAGTGAACACCTAGCTCGTTAAAACGACAGCTTAGTAAATTTGTTCTCTCAAGGTTATCATTGCATAGATAACATACGACCATTTTCATTACTAGGACGCAAAAAGTGCAAAAATTGGTACGCATACTATGTGTGCGCAAACAGGCCAATGCCAAAATATTCGAGTTTAATGAATAACAAATTACCAAAATTTCAATTTTATTTGATAGAATCTGCTTAAAAACACAAAAATTTTATAATAGATTATTTGCCTAAAAAAACTAAAATTTATAAAATATGTACTACTTGCTTGAAATTTGTACACGTAGATTTGTACTTATGAATTTGGTGGATTTGTATTTTTGCATATTTCTTCTTTAGTAAACATTAATTTATCTAAAGCTAGTCTTCACTCATTCATTTCTAATTTTTTGTTATCGGATACAAAATGATAGTTCGTTTCAATCATTTTCATAATGATTAATAATTCTATGGTTGTTGTTATCATTAGTTCTGTGACTGGTCATCATCATTATTTGCTACTTATTTTTATTTTGTTGCACTTTTTTCAGCCTGTGCATGAAAGATGTCCAAATATTTATTCACATAAAATTTCAATCAAAATGATCACAATGTCAATTATTTCAAATGCACGGTGTGGTCGTTAAATTTCTCTCAAATTTTTTTGTATATTTATCAAACTGAGTACAGCTTATTAATTTAAAGTTTTGAATTATAGTCATTCTAAACCAATTATGGTAAAACCTGCCTGAAACTAAAAGCAATAAATTTGACTTTTTCATTTTCTAGCGTTTCAACGTGGGCAAATTAATTTTTTTTCAAACATGAACAGATAATCTTTTCTATTAATACTATAATGCAACACTGCAAATTTAATATTGTCTTCAAAAAAAAAATGTCATTGGTTAATTGTGAAGTACGTTATTTTTTATTCAGTTTATGAAATTTCACTGCTTGTACTATTTCTACTTATTCTATTTCTTATCTGTTAAAACTACTGAACAAAATAACCCTGACAAAATCTTTTTTGCAACTCGTGTTAAAAAGATGAAACTCAAATTAGCATTATGACTTTTGATAGTAAGATGCATGAAAACTTTCGGAAGTACGAATACGAAGACAATACGACCACAATATTTTTGCTCATTTCTGATCATGAAACATAGAACCTGAAACCAGTGTTAGATAACAGAATAACATAGAAAAATAGTTGTCGTTACCAAGTTTTAAATATTCTTTTACCGTATTTATACACTATTTCATAGTATCGTATATATACAATATATTTATATATATATATTTTATGAATAAGAAATTTATGGATGTATGTTCATACATAAAAATGAATATTGTGTATGTTTGTACACAGAAAGTCAGAACCATGTTAAAGCATGTGAACTGAACAGTCGATATATAATATTTCACATGAGATGTGTTCATACACTAATATCAACATCAAAACCTATGCCTAAACCCTCGGTTGGCCATACAAATCTTCCATTGCTACTGACTGATATCTAGAAAATTTGTGAAAATAAATAATGTCTACTATAACGAATAATATATATATAATATAGAGTCCATTGCAACCCAACAATATATATATATATATATATATATATATATATATATATATATATATATATATATATAGGGTAGTACTTATAGTACTGGCCAACCGTACCTGCAGAAGTAGGTCGGAAACTCTCAACCTTCTCACGTACTTGTAAATTCAAATCGACACACTAATTATGCAGGTCTCTAATTCTGTAGGTACGGTTGGCCAGTACTGAACGTATATATATATATGTATATATATATATATATATATAATTAAATTTAAGGTTTAGACTGGAAATAATGAAAATAGAATTATTATCCAAATTCATCTGCAAATTTATTAAAAATAGAACTGTTATTATCAAAATTCACATATTCTTTAGACGAAGCAAAGTCAGTCAATTATTGGTGTTTTATTTTTCATCTTCATTGTTGGCGTCATTTCTTTGTTTCTTATTTTTCTTGGAGTTAGTATTGAGGCGTCGAGTTGTTAATGATGTAATCATTCTTTGTTGGATGTTTATTTCGGGTTTATTGGTGTCAATTAGGTGCGCTTGTCCATGGGGAGGAGGAGCAAAGAGGAGTCATCAAATCTCACAATCGACACATGCAACCTCAATAACTCACCAAATTCTTTATAGCACACAAAATTCATTTATCAAAACACCAACACAATACATTGAATAATTAAATAAACATTATCGAAAACCAATCATTAACTCTTTGTTATCGAACATCAAATGCCGACAGCCATCTTTTTATAGTAATCAAATGAATTGCCTCATATGTAATTTTACCGTAGATATAGAGTGGAGCTGTAGCTACTTAAACCAAAACAAATTGAGGTGAGGCATATCAACTAACTTCACCATATGTATGCGCTATGCTAAATAGACTTAGTCTTATTTAAGCATCTGTTTAATAATAAGACAAAGATGTCATGTACATGTTCAAATTCTTATTGAAAACTTCGTTTTGTAGACATTTTAGTAAACAAAATTTATTATATTCGTTTCAAAATTTTTCATTTGAAGTCATACACTTTTTGTCAATCATTCAGTCATTGACTTAATGGTCCTTTTTAATTTTTTAAGGGGCCGTTAATTTTTTTTGTAGATTTCCTAAATTTGTTTCAATGTTTGGCCAATTTTTCGAATTTACGTTTTTTAATGTCATCTATCCATTTCTTGGCATCTTATTACTTACTTTCTTCTAATTTTTCTCTCGCATTAGTACAAGATTAATTAATCTTTTATCAGACACTACAAATGCATTCCGCAAAATCAAACTTTTGTATTTCAAGTTGGTTTCTTATGATTTTTTTTATCACCTTTTTTTTGCAGATGCCTAATCATTTTTGTAGCACTTCGTTCCGAACGCTTCTATCTAATAATACTTAATTATATAAATGAATCTTATATATTCATTAGTTAATTTCATTACTTAATACAGACACACACACACACACACACATATATATATATATATACGTGTGTTTGTGTGTGTGTGTGCGCGCGTTTGTTTAAAAATATCAGCATTGCAGGCATTGTTCAATTTGCAATTGAGTTTTTCAATTTTTCGTACGACGAATTTCAGATCATTATCAATTTTGTTCAATGCATTATCGTTTATGTACATTATAACATAAAAAGCTTTTATCATCAGTGTTGAATACGGTTTTGGTTTTATGTGTCTTTTTCTATAGTTTTAGTATGACTTTGTTACTGTGTGTCTCCACTAAGTGACGTTGTTCAGCTTATTACTTTGTTAGTCGGTAAGACCACAGTAGCAAACTAGTTACAGAAGCCGAACAAAGTGCCTTAGTGAAGACACTCAATAACAAAGTCAGAAGTCGGGCAAAGTCAATTAGTAAAGACACAGTAACAAAGTCATTCTAAACGTATATAAACAGCAGGCCCATAGCCAGGTTTGAGTAGTGAGGCAATTTTTTTTCAGGTTTGGCAACTTTAAAAATGACTTCATTTCATACTTTATATTTTTTTCTGTTAAATATTAGTAACAATGATAATAATTGGACCAGAATACTTGAAGGAGGTTTTTCGTAAAAAATCTGAGCTAGACAAGGGACATAGTCTGATGGTAGTCTCCTAAACTAAGACGAAGCTGGTTGATAGATGTATGCAAGTTGCTTTGCCAAAAATTTGGAACGATCTACCACTGCGCCTGAAACAAACTGTTCCATCAGTCAATATATCAGGATAAAACCTTCATCACAAGACACCTTAAATATATTAGCACTCAATAAAACTTTATCATTTACACAATCTAATTTTTTTTAACTTATCGATCACCTCACTAACCCACTAAGGCATTATCTAGTCCATCAATAAATTACTTTATTAATTTGCCTTTTTGTGCCATTATTTCATTTTATTTTCAATACTTTTCATGTTTAAACATTTTTTCTCCGTTTTTTAATTATTTATTTATTTTTTCGTTACAATTTTACACTATTTCCATGCATGCTGTAACAGTTTCTGCGTCTGTCAGATCTTGATTTTTTTTTAAAATAATAAAAAAAATAATATTAATTTGTTTGATTGCTAGATCGTCACTTCTAACAACTTTAATTTTCATGCCGATATCAAAAAAAGCAAAATTTGTTTTTATGTCGCCTCCATGATCAACGGGCTGGCTCTTGGAAAAGTTGAATTGGCTTCACGTTTACGATTCGTTTTTCTTACGGAGTGATCCATTTTAAATGCTTTAGTAAGTTAGACAGACGACAAAACGCGGAGCAATGATAAATCGTAAAAGTACGTTTTCAAAAAAGAAAATTTTTACAGAAAAATCTGCAAAATTTGAAATTTATGAAAAAATCAGTACAAAAGCAAATATTTATAATAAATTAGTAGATGTAGTTTAAATAAAATGTATAGCTTATTTTAAAATTATTTATTATTTTAAAAATGTATTAATTATTTATGAAATTTTAGGGTGAGCAAACCGGTCTTCGGCTAAGGCTACGATCCTGATATTATGTTATGTAAGCTATCACAAATCTACGACAAGACTAATATTCTAATAAGTATAAACAAACGCATGAAACCAAAACAGCATTAAACACTGATGATGGCAAATAATTGTCAAAAAAACTATTTATATCCTAATGTACCCTGGTGTAGATTATAACATAAATACACCAAGGGGTGAGCAAACTACGGCTCGTGAAGCCTTTTTATGCAGCCCGCGAGGCGTTTTAAACATTTTTGAAAAAAGAAATTATAAATGAAATTCCCAAGAAAAGGTCGTCAGCAAGATATCATAACCAAAAAAAGAATTAAATGATCATGATGAACATGTTAAAAAATTTTCCCTCCCCTATTAACGGTCGATAAATGTACATATGCGGCCATCGAAAGGTCAAATAGTTTTCAATGCGGCCCTCACAGCAAAAAGTTTGCCCATTACTGATGTATATAAATGAAAATGCACTGAACAAACTTGATAAAGTACTGAAATTCGTAGTATGAAAAACTCAATCGTAAATTGAACACTGCCTGCAAAGCTGTGATATTTTTAAACAACCCAATATATATATATACCACTTTTGTTGATAAAAATGTAGGAAGACAAATTGAAAAATTCGAATATAAGTTGATAAACACTAATAAATTGGTGGAGTTTATCACATATTGTCAAGAATTTGGTCTTCTACCAGTAAATATACATATATGTGTTTTTGTGTGTGTGTGTGTGTGTGTGTGTATATATGTTGGTAATAGACCATAATTTTTACAATATTCTATAAATTCTACCAAATGTTTGGCGTTGATATGTTTGTAGTTCGTTTTTTCGATTTTTCTCAATAAAGTTTTTTGGTGAACGTTTAGTTTATTAAATTCAAAATAAAC
>NW_008705459.1:1262586-1271783 GCF_000326865.2 Helobdella robusta | reverse complement strand
TTAAAATGGAATATAGACTATTATTTATCAAGTAATGCTCTGGTTAGTGGCTAACCGGGAGATTTGAGCATATGATCTTTAATGGCACCGTTCTGTACGTGCATCGTAAGATCATATTTCGTTATTCGACAGTGCATCTTAACATCCATATTAGCTGTGATACATTACAATTACTTGTTTTATTTTTATTTTATTTTATTTCATTTTTTCATTTTATTTCATTTATTTTATCTTATTCCATTATATTTTTCATAAATAGTCTATATTCCATTTTAATCTAATTTATTTGTTTCATTTACGGATTCGTTTATTAAAATTTCTTGTATATCATTATAAACTTAATAATTAATTTTGACAATTTTCCATATTCTTTCCACACATGTCTTCTTTTCACATTCAACTAGCTTATTTACGTTTTATTTACATCATCCGATTTTAACAAATTTTCACCGAACTAAACTTCAGTATTAATTTATTTGTTTTAATATTTAATTTAATACTATTTTACTAACTTTTTATATACATTTAAATTTTTAACCATAAATTTAATTTGTACATGTTTTGCATTGTTTTCACTAACAAAGGTTTCTCGTTATTTTCTTAATAATTTTATTACACATACATTTAATATGCATTCTAATTTTATAAAAATATTTCATGCTATTCTTATTTTCATAGGCTCTGAAGATGGACTTCCCGAAACAGCGCTGTTAGCCTTACCATATCTATTGTTTTAAATAAATACGAGTTTAATAAATTCAGACTTGTTGAGTGTTCATTAAAGAAAGTCATTAATGCAAAATGGGCATATATCTTCAATGATGTTTTTATTAAAGAAAACCTCGTTCCGAAATATATATATATATATATATATATATATATATATATATATATATATATATATATATATATATAAGTGTTTCGCTAACCCCGACTGTAGTCTCAGTAATGTTTTTGAGTAAGTTTGTACGGACAGCAAATACAACCCCATTAATTCGCAGATCATTGCCTGATAAACCCCTCTAAAAGAATGTGTATCCTGCCTCCATTTCAACTGGAGATCCTTCGTCCGGCAGACGGGTTTCAGAGAGAGCAGCAATGTCGATTTGATATCTGCCCAGCTTAAGAGCAATAAGAGCGGTGCGCCGCGCAGGTCGTTCGGTAATAGTTCGGCCCAAAAGCGTTCGAACGTTCCAGGTCACAAATCGAATAAGTTCACAAGTCAATTTTTGTTTTTGACCGCTAAGGAATATGCCTAATAAGCGCGGTTACCCATTTGGGCAAAGGTTGGGAACGAGCAATGTTTAAGCCACCTTTTCTAGGCCTCTCCTCATTTGAGGTGAGCAGTGTGAGTCCTAAATAGGGCTGCTCAGTCACCCTGGAAGCTGCCAAAAAGATTTGTCATTCCCTTTTCCAACTCTCAGAGACCATCACTCCAGAATCGCCTGCGTGCAACACACAGACTAGAGGCTTCCAATTCCATCTTGAATCTACCTCCATCACCTGTGTAATCATCGCCGCAGGTCTTTAAAAGATCTCCTGTCACCGGAAATAGCGCGCAAAACAGACGCAGGAGAATTTCAACGTGAAAGAAAGTCGCGAAAGCCTTCGGTCCACAAAACTTTGTTGCAGCCATCTAAACTCAGTAGCATGGAGAGTCTCCAAAAAGACTAGAGAAGACTGCAACTGCAGAGGCGTACCGGTTGATTTTAAATGATGAATTCCGCCTGACGCGTGGTCTCAACGCAGATTTGCGATCAGAGTTTTCCTTCTCCTAGACAATGTGTTATTCGTAGCTTCGAGTTCCACCCACCCGGGTTTTGTTATCGGAATGTACCTTCTCCGGGTTTTGAAATCAGAGTTAACCTTTTCCTAGGCAGCTTGATAACGGGTGCTGTCAACCCGGGTCACCTGGTTTAAGCAACAGGAACAACTCGCTTTTACCCCTTCTGCTGTTAGCATTATCTATGAGGAGCGACGAAAACGCCAGCAGCTAGACTTTAGGATTCCCGGAATTTATAGCTGCACAGCTGACCAATGCAATGCAGCCCCTGGAACCCCTACTCCATTATCCCCACAATGAAATTATATATATATATAAAAACTTTTCTAATTTTTTAATACATAAACCTTCGGATTGTTTTAACTTTACCCGGCATTTTATTCCTTACATTATTCCCTTTAGCAGATCAAAAATTCTAAATGATAGCATTTTTATTATGGAGCCTAAAATTTTGTTTAAACTTCTGCCACAATCTATCACTTCTCTCTCCAAACCGGGTTGTTTCAAACATCATTGTAAAACTTTTTTTTTATCCTGTACACATGATATCACTATTTAGGTATGCTATGGTATGGTATGGAGAATTTATATAGCACCCCTCTATGTAAAACTCAGAGGCTATGTTATTATACATATATGTGGGTTATATATATGTTGTTATAGGATTAGAAATGTGTGTGTGTGCTATGTGCGCATATGTGTGCATGTGTATAAATGTGTTTATATGTAAACAAGTTCGTGTTTGTATGTGGACACGATCATCATAATATCATTGAACTATATTCTTTATTTTTGCTTTGTCAATAACGAATTTTTATTGGTTTATTCGCTAAACTACGTTATATCCATTATATTGTCAATATTTTTTGTAGCCTGTACGCAAGTTTAATTTTAAAGTTCTGTTTGTATTAATGTCTATTTCTTTATTTTAAATGAAATTTTTCTGTTTAACGGTGGTCTATCATAAGATCTTTTCTTTTTTGATCTCCGTATCACTTTCATTTTTTACAATTGTTTGATTTGAATTGATGAATAAATAAAATATTAAAATATTAAAAATTAAAAAAAATATATATATATTGTTAGCATTACCTATTATATATATATATGTATGTATGTATATATATATATATATATATATATATATATATATATATATATTTATAAAGTTATTAAGAAACATTGTTCTTCTTTTTATATTTTTTAATAATTAATAATATTTCTGTATAGTATATACGACAGTCTGAACCCATATATATATATATATATATATATATATATATATATATATATATATATACATACATACATATATACATACATACATACATAATTAATTAATTTAAAGTTTGTCTTTTCAATTTTCCTTACTAAAATTTTCTGGAAATCGTTCAGTTTATTTAAAATAAAATTATTATCCAAGTTCATCATGGAAATATAATAAAACTGTTGTTATCAAAATTTATCATGCTGATAGTCCTTATTTCGATTTTTCATGAATCATCTTCTGTGCTGGTTAGGTTTTTTAAAGAATTTACTTTGCTTTGTTTAAAGAAACTTTATAAATTTTCAATATACAATTTCCAAATAATTCTATTAAGGAAAATTGAAAAAGACAAACTTTAAATTGATTAATGCCAACATTGTAGAATTCATACAACGCTGTATAAAATATGGTCTCCATCCAACATATAGGTATACATATACATACATATACATATATATATATATATATATATATATATATATATATATATATATATATATATATATATATATATTTATATAACGAGACTTTTATCGTCTTGATGAAGTTTATTAAGGTTAAATAAAAAACCGAAAAGGCAGTGATCTTTATAAATAATTGTATTTATGATAGTCTAAACACAATATATATATATATATATATATATATATATATATATATATATATGAAATAATGCTGACTAAAAATACTTCCAATTTTTTCAACGCAAAGTTAATTCACTCGATAGGTGGTTAGACGATTTTTTTTAAGATGAAGTTTTTGTAATTTAAATGACATCATAAATTATTACAAATTATTTTAAAAACTAAATTAGTAGTTTTTTTGATTAATTTGACATACATACTACCACATTTAAAAATTTTTATGTTTAAGAACACCCGAAACTAAATCTAAATTTGCTTTGATGTAGGGCTTTTTTATCTAAAAAAAGTCTCTAAAAAGGGGGGTTGTTGGTTGACTGGTTAGGCATGCTCGAGTAATCTGTGCCTTTTTAGTATCTAAGAGACTTAATTCGTGATTCTATGCTCATTGGCATAGTTTCAGAAACGTCTTAAGTTCTCAAAGTGGATTTGGTACGAGATTCTATTCTCATTGGCATAGTTTCGCACGCGTCTCACTCTTGTTGCTTTGTGTTGATTGTGCGAAAGCCGACCAGACTTGACAGCCCAGTGAAAACAGGCCCGGGTTGTGCGAAAGCCGACTGACTGACAGGCCTAGTGAAAACAGGCCTTGGGTTATGTGAAAACGAATCCGCCTCGTTGTTGGGATCCAGCGAAAGCAGATCCTTTTGTTGTACTATTTGTGGACCTAGGGTTCTTTGTTATGTTAGATTCTATACTCATTGGTATAGTTTTGCACGCAGCTTGGAATTCCCATAGGCTCCGATTTTTGTAATCTTTCTTATTTCATTTATCTTTCGGAGTTGTATCAACACCACTATCGGTCACAAACGTCGAGGTTGTACGATTGAACGGCAAGAAACATAACTCAAGTTGCCCGACCCCAACAAGAAGTTCTAATTTCGGTATTCCAGTTCGTTTATTGACCTATTATTTTTAACATTATTCTAGAGTTCAGTTAGTTCAATTCTTTTCATTTATTAAAATTGTTATCGAATATTTTACACCTTCCTGTGTTACTCAGTAAAATCATAAAATTCGAAAAAGCCAGTGCCACACAGGACTGGTCGAACTCACGATAAAAATATACAAAAAAAATTATTGTCGGACCATAAAAAAAAAATTCCCTGAGAAAGAAAGAGATTACTTCTCTTCCGCCGTACGCCCGTGCCACGAACAAACACAAACAGACCCACACACACCAACAATTTCTGACAATATATATATATATACTATACTAATGCACACATGCACACGCGTATAAGCATAAATAGCTACAAAGTTAAACAATTAATTTAATTATTAGCTTAAGAGCTTAGGTGAAATTGTTTTATTTCATATGAACCAGTTAATTTCATTGAAGTTTGTTATTTTGTTGCATAATATTTTTTGGTGATTATTGAAACGATGGGTTTTCACAGAACATTCTAGAAGAATAATGTTGACGAAAATTGCATTGTGTGTGGTAAACTTTAATTTGATTTATTAGAATATTTGTCTTTCGTAGATTTGTGATAGCTTTTATAGCATAATATATACCTTAGAGATTTGTTGTTGTTTGTTATTTATCGTGTAAAGTGTATTGAAGTTCATGCTACGTAATAATACATTTCTTTATTCTCTATTTGTTGCAGTCAAACGCATTCATTCTAAGGTGACAGTTCTTCAAAATGTTATGGCCGTGTGCTGCTTGATTGAAAAGGTTCAATATAACAACGTATGCTAACGTAACAATGCATGACAACATATGTCATTGTGAGCAGCGTCTTACTTCATATTATCGATTCGTTGTATTTTTGCAGATAACAAGTGTAATAATACTTTTAAAATTTCGTTTAATGACAAAAATTACAACTATTCGCAGTTTTAACGATAACAAAATTATAAAACTTTCAACACATCTTTGCAATTCGTTGGCAACCATTCAACCACCAATTAACACGAATCAACAATTTGGACATAATTTTTTTTTGATATTTTTTTTAACCATTGTTATAAATGTAACATTTTCAATAAACATTTTGTTACCGTTTTTACGTCAAAGATATCTTCATGCTATCAAAATCAACCTATATATTTAAACATATATATATATATATATATATATATTCTTTTAATATATATATATGTATATATATATCCTTTTAATATATATATATATATATATATTTAATATATTTTCAATATTCTACAAATTCTACCGAATGTTTGGCGTTAATATGTTGAGGTTCGTTTTTTCGATTTTTCTCACTACAGTCTTTTGGTGAAAACTTAGTTTATTAAAATTCAAAATAAACTTATTTTCCGAATTCCTGCTGCAAATAAGGCTATATTTCGATTCCGAATGAATCATCATCAGTGAGATTTAGTTTATATAGGGAAATATTCACTTTGTCAACGTGTACTTAGATGGAAGTTAGGTGTCAGGTTTTTTTATTGGCTGGTCCATCTTCGTTGGTTTCCTTTTCTTCATCGATAGCATGATATTCTTCTTTGTAACTATTTACAATGCTAGTTTTTATTACTTCTTTGTTTTCATTGTTTATTAAGCGCCGGGTTTGGAGTGAGGTTGTCATTTTTTGTTGTATATTTATTTTTGGTTTATTGATTTCAATTAGGACTGCTTATGCAATTTTAAGATGCGTGTAGTTGCTGTTCTGGTATATTACTTTGATGTTGCTGTCGAGGATTTCACGGCTAATAGTGATTGAATGTGTTGAGCCCAAATGAGATTTGATAGCACCACTCTGTTTATGCTTCGTAAGCCTTCTAGTCAGTGAGGTAGTAGTAATCCCGATATATGAGTCATGTTGACGTGCACAGCCGTCAAAGGGGCAATTATTAAATTCATATATTACGTGATTACGCTTTAACACAGAGTTTTCTCTAGGACTACAGTTGTTTTTCAGTATTAGGTGAGACGTCTTTTTATTGTTGTAATATATTCGGAGTTTAACTTTACTATTTGGGTTAGTTGGTGTGACATTTTTATTGAGGATATGTTTAAGAATAGTTTCATCTACTTTGTATGCAGTTGACATGTGATTTCTGTAATACAAGATGATGTCGTTATCCTGATTGCTGGTGTAAGGAAGGCTATTGTTGTGTTGTAATTTGCCTTTAACAATCTTTTCAATAGAATAAGCCTTATATCCATTGTTTACAAGCAGCTTGGTAACTCTTTTTAATTCAGCGTAACGATTTTCAATATCGGAAGAGTGTGTGAATGCCCGGTTTACAAATGATTTCATTGTGCCGTCTTTAAATTGTTCGGTACATTCACTTTGCCCATTGAAACAAATTCCTGTATTTGTTTCTTTGACATAGACCGCAGTTTTGAATCGTTCTTCGCCACGGGTGACCAACACATCGAGGAAAGGTAAACGTTGTTCCTTTTTAATTTCAATGGTAAATCTTAATTTTGATTTGTTTAAGGTACCGAGAAGTTGGGTGATTTGTTCAGGATCGTTATAGGAGACTAAGAAATCATCAACGTATCTAGCGTAGATATTTGGTTTTAAATTTGCATTGTTTTTGAAGGTCTCATTCTCCAAATGTCCTAAGTAAAAATTGGCAAATAGGACGCCAAGGGGGGATCCCATAACGACACCGTCGATTTGCTTGTAAAGTTTGCCTGTGGGGCTGTGGAATGGTGCTTCGGTAGTGCAAATTTGTAGAAGGGACTTCAGTTGTGCTTTCGGTATGCTCAATGGAACCATATTTGAGTGGCAAACGGTGTGGATAATTATGTCAATTGTATCATGAATTGGTACATTTGTGAATAGTGATTCAACCTCCAGAGGCAATAAATTTGGATGGTTTATTAATGCTGAGGAGATTAATAAACTCACGGAAAGATTGTAGTGTGTAATTGTTTGGAATATATGGGGTTAGAATATTGTTCAAGATTTGTGCAACAGGGTATGTGACTGTTGTAATTTGGCTAATAATTGGTCGGATGGGATGATTATTCTTATGCGTTTTTATATTTCCATATAAGTAGTCAGAAGAGTATTCGCCTATAAGTGATGGAAGTTTGTCATCAGTGATGTGCTTTTTTATTTTCTTAATTATTGTGTTTAGTTTATTTTTAGTTGAGGAGTGGGATCTTTTTTGTATCTTTGAGAACATCATTGAGTTTTTCATGATAATCGGCTTGGCCAATAATGACATATTGTGCCGATTTATCTACGCGTCGTATTACAATGTCTTTATTTTCCCTCAGTAGTTTTGCCGCTTCTTTCATTTCATCAGTGAGTAGCTTGCTTTGGAAACTCCTACGTTGTTTCTTTGCTTCAGCTTATTTTACTTAGACGTTCAGCGTTGTTTACGATGCATAAACAGAATGGTGCTATCAAATCTCATTTGGGCTCAACACACTCAATCACTATTAACCGTGAAATCCTCGACAGCAACATCAAAGTAATATACCAGAACAGCAACTACACGCTTCAAAAATTGCAGACGCAGTCCTAATTGAAATCAATAAACCAAAAATAAATATACAACAAAAAATGACAACCTCACTTCCAACCCGGCGCTTAATCAACAATGAAAACAAAGAAGTAATAAAAACTAGCATTGTAAATAGTGACAAAGAAGAATATGATGCTATCGATGAAGAAAAGGAAACCAACGAAGATAAAGAAACCTGACACCTAATTTCCATGTAAGTTCACTTTGACAAAGTGAATATTTTTCTATATAAAATAAATCGCACTGATGATGATTCATTCGGAATCGAAATATGGCCTTATTTGCAGCATGAATTCGGAAAATAAGTTTATTTTGAATTTTAATAAACTAAACGTTCACCAAAAAACTTTAGTGAGAAAAATTGAAAAACGAACTACAAACATATTAACGAACTATATAATTTATAGAATATTGTAAAAATTATGGTCTATTACCATTACCAACATATATATATATATATATATATATACAAACATCATTGAAGATATATGCCCATTTTGCATTAATGACTTTCTTTAATGAACACTCAACAAGTCTGAATTTATTAAACTCGTATTTATTTAAAACAATAGATATGGTAAGGCTAACAGCGCTGTTTCGGGAAGTCCATCTTCAGAGCCTATGAAAATAAGAATAGCATGAAATATTTTTATAAAATTAGAATGCATATTAAATGTATGTGTAATAAAATTATTAAGAAAATAACGAGAAACCTTTGTTAGTGAAAACAATGCAAAACATGTAGAAATTAAATTTATGGTTAAAAATATAAATGTATATAAAAAGTTAGTAAAATAGTATTAAATTAAATATTAAAACAAATAAATTAATACTGAAGTTTAGTTCGGTGAAAATTTGTTAAAATCGGATGATGTAAATAAAACGTAAATAAGCTAGTTGAATGTGAAAAGAAGACATGTGTGGAAAGAATATGGAAAATTGTCAAAATTAATTATTAAGTTTATAATGATATACAAGAAATTTTAATAAACGAATCCGTAAATGAAACAACTAAATTAGATTAAAATGGAATATAGACTATTTATTTATC
>NW_008705459.1:1238972-1260863 GCF_000326865.2 Helobdella robusta | reverse complement strand
GAATATTTTAGTTATCAGTTTTTTAATACTTTATTTTTGGTTTGTTGTACTGAATTTTAATTAAAAAAATTAAAAAAAGTATTAATAGCATAATATTATATCACTATATAGTATATACTGAATTTTTTTTATCATTGTTGTTAGCATTTATTCTCATAAACAGACATACTAACATATAATGGCATCAGGTTCTGCTATTCATATGATTCGATTCTAGCGCTGAATGAAACCGTCATAAAAGCAATAAAAATATTAATACAAAGAAATTTATGAAAATATATTTAAGTTTGGTGTGATAATTCTAATATAATCAATTTTATGGTTACTGTCTTAAAAAAATGTATTTCAAACATTATTTTGATATTAATTAATATTTATATATTTTACCCGTATTATTTGAAAAATCTGAAAAAATTATTCTGTTCATATATTTATTTTAAACTGTTGACAATTTGTTATACGATCAACAAATTAAATAGTATCGCTACATTTCCGATATACTTTTTCAATATCGAAACAATGGAGGAGAAAATATAAAGCCATCTTGTTTAAGTTTGAAACAATTTTGTAAGATAAAAGTGAAAGCAAGTTAATCTTATTCACAAAGTTATTTTTGTGATACGTTATTCGAAAATCTGCTATGCCGAATGTCGCCACAAAAACCTTTGTTAAAATCTAGTATTTCAAACTTGATTTGAATTATTATATATAAGTTCTTGAACTCGTCTGAACTTTTTATTTAAAATAAGTTATGATACGACGCGAAATAAACAAAAATTAATAAAATTTTAGGTTAATCTTGAAAAAGTTTAATCGAGCCCGACCACCTTTTGTCAATGGTAATAATTAAACTTAAGATTGCGATGTTGGCTTGAAAATGCAGATGGGTCTGGTTGCTTTGGTAAAATATGCATGTGGCGCGTTTGGGTGATGTTGCTGCTTAGGATTAGATCAGAGTTTGGTATACGAAGTTTTATGTCGGCTTCCGCAGTTTGGAATTCATTACCGTCTAAAGTTCGTTCAGCTTCTTCAGTTGTAGTACACAGAAATAATCTGAAGACGTATTTATTTATTCATTTTTTTTCTTTAAAAGTTAAGTTAGGCTCCCAAGAAGGCGCTAATGTTTGCTATTGTAATTATCTAAAATATTAGTTAATTGACTTATCGCTCTCCTCATTTGAAAAAAGCATTTCAAAATCTTATATTTGATTTTAGTATTCAGAATCTTTGAGGAACTTTATGAATCTAATAATATTTATATTTGACGTGAAATTTTCGCAGAGATTTGAAAAAATCAGCTGTTTTTGTTTATTTGTAGTGGGGTTTCTGCAAATTATTTTACGATGTATTGTTCAATTTTGGCCACAATATTGGCATGTTGGTTGAATGGTTTTATTTAAAAGGCATTTATGAGTTTGGTCAGTGTGACCCAACATTATTATTAGTCGTTATCAAATGAGTATTGAATGTTCCGATATCTTTTAATCAATTTCATTAGCCCTAAGTGCGTATTAGATTCATTCCATAAACTTCGCTATAGTTTATAGAAATATTTATTATTGATTTAATGTCTAAGTTAATCATTGCAGTATTTACTATTGGATCATGGTATTACAACTGCTTTAAACGTAAACTTTGTTGAACCTTTATTTTAATACCATTACCAACAGCAATAGAAACAATAGACTAATCCAAGCAACTACATAAATCACATTTAGGATATATATAGATATTGGATTAAGACAGTCAGAAATGCAATTATTGATAGAAATCACAGCAAGTTCGGACGGCATTAGTTTACTTCCTGTTTAACTTTTCGTTTTTTTCTAACGGTTGATCGTAAATCATTCCCAAGTTTCATGAGTTCAAAACCAAAATTTTTGTTTATTTTATGCATGATAGAACCATAGACTTCTATATAGGAAACCTGGACGGTCCACTGAAATGAAAATTTTTTGAAAACGGACCCCCGGAGGTGATATAAATCAATGCTGTAGGCAATGATGTTAACTTTCATTGTTTCCTTGTTGTGAAGTTTACTTTCGTGCCTCGTACTCGTGTGTTTGTGTAATTGTTTTATCTTTAAAATTTTACTGGGAATTTGCGGTCAGATGTTATCGAATCAAGGTTTAGTTGGACGAGGCAGATGGGTTGCAGCAACTACTACATATCTTGTAGACAAGCTTTTGAGAGTAATAGAAAAATTCGTGCATTATCATTACTAAGCATTCCAAATGTTCATTGAAAGAGGTTGAAAAATTTGTAATGGATAATGATGAAAATAGTTTGGTGACTTGAATGAGATTGCCGATGAAATGTCTGAATGTATTGAAATTAATGAATTAAATGAGGATGAATATTTCATATGTCATATGTTTGCGGTGCTGTCATCAAATCCGTCTGCAATTCCACTAAATGCTTATCATGCCACAAATACTTGATCTCAGACGACCAAACAAATGATGAACCAGATTTTTCACCAAAATATCTTGAACAAGTCAATCGAGGTAGTTTGCTCATTCCAACCGAATATGCCTGGAAGACATGTGTGAGGATGTTTGGCTTATTTAACAAACATTAGAGAGTCTAATGACCTATTTAACAACTTTACTAAGGCAAGAAACCAATCGGTGTTATTTCATAAAATGACTGAACGATCAATAATTGAAAACAAACTTGATTCTTTCATGTATTTTTCAATTTTTTTTGAGATAATAACCATGGTATGCAATTTTATTAATCTAAATCTCTTTTTGATTGTTTTAGTGAAAATTTTATAAAAATTTTTTAAAATAAAAAAATTACAAAAATGAAATTGTTGATTGTTATATGCGATGTATGCACTGCACATGCACATTGTACACTACATACATTGTGAAACGATCGCCTCCGCTGGTCCGTTGCTAAAAATGTTGACCGTCCTGGTATATTATAGCATGATAGAACAAAAAATGCTTTTTTCGGTATTCCTATACCTTCTTCAGTGTTCGAATTGATACGTTGTGTATGTAGCCAGATGCTCAAATATATATATATATATATATATATATATATGTAGTCTCTAATTTTAGTTGATTCCATGTTTGTTCAAAGCGAATACTTAACGCTCATTAGTTTTTCAATCTTTAACTTCGACCAATATAACACTCTTATGTGTCTCTACTCAGTTGATTCCTTGTTTGTTCAAAATGAATACTTAACGCTCATTAGTTTTACAATCTTTTATACTTTTACGTGTTTTCATTATCGATGATTCCTCTGTTTCTAAATTTATTAGTAGAAAGAATTCCAATTGCCATTTGTTGAATATTTATTATCGGATGTCTTTGTTCTATGAGTATTGATTCGGCTAGTCGTAAATTATAATTGTTGTTACTTTAATGTAAGATTTCAACATTGTGGTTCAAGATTTGTTTAGTTATTTTATTTTTGTGTTTCTCTTTCATGTGATTCTTTACAGTGCCAGTTTGTAGGTGTATCGTGAGTCTTTTCGATAACTTGGTCGTCGTCATACCAATATATTCGAAATTATGGCGCCCACACTCACCAATATAACATTTTAACAAATATATTAGATGGCTATGACCCATTATCGAATCTGGTTTACTAGTGCAGTTGTTTTTAATCACAATATACTACCCCAACCAAAGAACGTCATTGATCATAAACCAAAGGATTTCAGAACAAAACTAAACGACAGGTTTGACGGAATAAACAATGAAATTCATCAGGAAACAAGAGGCTTCAAAGCAGAATTAAATGTACGGATTGATAAATTGGACCAGCTGACGAAAAAAACGAACGAGTCGACGAACTAGAACGGAAGGACTAGCGAAAAATAAAGAAAATTACCAGAGAAATAGAAACCAAAGAAAGAAGAACCATACACGGGTATACTCCTGCCAAGTCAATAAAAGCCCCATATCTGATGGTGCTACACCATGGGAGAGCTATCAGACTCAGTTTGAAACACTCAGCTACAGGTGGAGCGCAAGAAAACATCGACGGTATTGGTGTTAAGAGGCTCCACAGTGGAGTTATTACAATCTATTCCTGCTAAGGACCGTGACAAATTTGAGATTCTAAACAAATGGAAACAAATATACTGAAGACCTAAATTGACATAGCTCAACCACCGTGTACATAAACATGCTCATCAACTAGCAAAAGACATAAAGAGACTGACCCTGCTAGCAAACCCAGCATACCCCGGAATTTAGGAACAGAACGGCAATAAAAAAATTTATTCAATCCCTACGAGACCCAGATGAGATATTGCTTCACAACATCAAAAATAAAAACATTTAAAGGCATTTTGAAGCAGTATATGACACTAGAATCTGCAAAGCTAATGTTGAAGAAAGACACAAAAATACGGCAAATCCACGAAGAGAATGAGTGTCGAAGAATTCTCAACAACAGAAGACTACAAATCACCAGAATGTTAGAACTGTGGATAAAAGGGCATATCATGAAGTATTTTAAGAGGCCCCAGAGAAGTAACGCCTGTCGAGGGAACGATAAGGAAAAACCGACTTTCGAAAAAAATGCCAGCGCAACGTCTGCAGCTAACACGTCGAAAAACTAGTGAAAGCCAACTTTGCGGGGCCCAAGTTGGCTGGGGAAACAAACGCCCCCAGTATTATTATTCATGTCTCAAGGCTGCATCGTGACCGAGATGACCTTTGGGTGGAATTTACGAATCCGTTGCATTGATTTTAAAATACATAAATTCTTTCACCAGACCTGCAAATCGAAAACCGAGATATATCAAGATGCTAGAATAGGTATGCAATAATTATTCTTGGTGTATAATGTGTGCATATAAACATCTTTGATTTTTAAAATTGTATCCACATGTAATAATCTAAATATATTACCGGGTACAAATTCCAACAAATAAATATTTAAAATGCAACAATACTAAATTAGCAAAGTTTATTTACAGGACTTCATGTAACTTTCAAAACTCCTCTGTACGTGCATATGAGAAAATTGAATGAATGCGTGCAAAACCAACCAGACTCATTGGTGAAATGTTAAAGTAACTGATTACAATCCATTCAGACTTGTGCAATCGTTAAAATAAGAAATTGAAAAACATTTAAATATGATTCACGTAATATAAATGACAGGTTCAACTTTTAAATCAACAAATGTTTTGTATAACGGTTGAAACATTAGTAATTTGTTTTTATAAAGTAGTCAGTTTACGAAAAAAATTTTGAAAAAAAAAAATTACGTTTAATTTGTAGATTACTTGGGAAAAAATAAGTAATTTACACTGTTCTAATATGACAATAAAACCAATTCCAGTCAATCATAACAGAAATTTTTTTTAAATTTTTATCCTAGGTGGAACCTTGAGAATTATCAAATCCTGAATGAAACTAAACGGTTTTATTACAAATAAAAAAATAGTTAAGAAGAGTTTTGGATGATGTAATCGAATTGATGACGAAAGAGTGACAAATATAAGTATATTGCAAATCATTCACAACTACAGAGCTATATAAAAATATATATATAAGCATAATAATTAATTCATTCATTAATGACAGAAGAACTTATTAAAACATAGAGACATAATACAAAAAATCATTCTATTGAAAAAATCTCATCAAACATTTGTGAACAATATGTAATGCTATTTTGATGATAAAAGATAATTCAAGTAGGTTGTTAACGGCGCGGCTAAGCATGAGCCGATTAAACTCCAAGTCGAGTCGATAAAAGCCGAACCGAGCCGCGAAGCCGATGGACGTCTAATAATGTCGAGTGTAATTATGTCGATAATGTTATCTATTTTATAAGAAACTAATTTCTTCTGATTTCATTTGATTTGGGCTAATGAAAACCAAATAAATGGATAGAAATTTGCACATGACCAGTTTTTTGTAAAACGATTATTATCTTTCACGATTTAGTATTGATTTTAATGGACAGCATTGATCTAAATAGCATTGCAAGTATCAACGAAAAACTAACACACAAAATAAATTGAAACATTTTGAGTAATAATAAACTTTGTTTCAAAATAAAAATACAATATAAAGAGGAAACTGATTTTATTTGTTCATAAATTATTCGTAATGACGATGATCTTTAGCAATAAAATCGTCGGCGGTAGTTTCAAAACAAAGTCAACAGAGGAAGTTTCCAAGGGGAAACATAAAAATTAGTTTTTGTTTCAATAATACACGGGAAACAACTTTTCAGATTTTAAATTGAATTTTTAGTTTTTAAATTAATTTTTTGACTACCACCAGCTTGATCAGCTATCGGCTTGATCAGCTCAAGCCGTGGCTTGATAATCTTTAAGCCGAGTCGAGCCAAATCGGCTTTAAGCTCCAAATCGGTTCCATCGCCTGGGCTCGAACTTATAACTTAACAACAGGAGAAAACATGATATATATAAAGCATGATATAAATAAATCACAGTAATTTAGCACAATCTAAAAATTATCTTATTAAGTAATTTTAGAAAAGAAACTGGTTTCACCTATAATTTAATAATAATATAATCTATAAATATGAATGAAAGCACCAATCAACTTTAGGAAATTAACTGCCATTCTATAACAAACATCAATTTAATAAAGTGTTATGAACAAGTTGCTGCAATGAGTTATTGTTATTTATAGGCAAAAAAGAAGTGAAATGAAATTGCTGATGTAGATTAGAAAAATATAGTCGGTTATATGCGTAAATATTATTAATGTCTAGGTGGTTGAGTTCTTAATTAAATTAGCAATTGTATTGCGACAACCTGTTCAGCAATATATAGCGGTGTTCAGAGTGTAATAAATTAAAAAAAATTATTCAATGTCAAAAAACACTTTCTAATACAATGAAATCTGCATAGCTGAAAACCTCGTCCCAAAATATATATATATATATATTATATATATATATATATATATATATATATATATATATATAAATGAAAGGATCACACGCGATAACAATATTGTTATTGTTATATGGCTTCAGCAAATGTTTTGCATTGAGTACTTCACCTTGAATAAGAAAGGAAACCGAAAAACAATGATTAGTAACATTTCAGATTCTAGCTAGAATATAATTGCCATAATTTTATTACTTGCTCAAAAGCGTTCAAGCTCCACTAAACCATTCGACATCTAAAACATAAACGTCCTCAAGAAGTAGAGATAACCATTTACCATTATAAAAATCGGTACACGGTACAATTGATAGATAATTTAACATTACGTGATCAAATTTATAACGAAATAGGTGAGTCTAAAAAGTGACATGAAGAACATAGCGAACCATAGTAATTACGATTTTAAGCGAGAATGGAAGCCAACGTGGTGAAGGCACAACTGGCCATGTGAAGCTTCGACATGACCTTCAAACATTTCGATGCATGTGACAGAGCGATCTCCAGCGGCGGGTGGGTTGGTTGGCCCAATTGCTCTGAAATAAAAATTAACTATCGTCAACGTTTCAACAATTTAACAAAATAAATATAACCAACCACACATACGTACTCATAAATACACACACCCACGCACATCACATTCCCGTGTTGGCGCTAGTTTTTTTCTTATTGATAATGAATATAATTGAAAATATTTTACAATGACCGTGAACATGAAATCGAGTACGACCGACCTAATATTGCACAGTTGAGTAACTTGCAGACAACTTCCCTTTGTGATGGATGAAGTTGATGACCAACTGGACTGTTCCAAGGATCAGAGTATGCCAACAAACTGAAGGCTTCCTACAAATAATAAACAAACAAGGGAGGGAGTTTAACAAAACCATCAAAATTAGTTAAGCATGCAGATGCAACATTAATCTCACATTTGTACATTTTATATCCTGTCTGATTCCCTGCAGCATATTCTAATAAAACCTTCTTTATTTTCAAGAATTTCATGAAAAGTGGGCTTCACTATTATAGTGCCGCTCATTTGCAATATTGCAATGTAATTTTCAATCCAAAAAGACGCATTCATTTCCGGAGAAGAATGTTGCATCTCATCACTATTACCAAACCATTTATAAATCATCCACTTATGGAAAATTTTGAACTATTGAAACTTCAACAATGTAATCAATTTTTTTCTGAATGAGCTGTACTTTAAAAACAGTAAGAAATTAATTTTCTTCCAACGTAACAAAAAATTTTAAATTTTCAAATCACAATACTGTTATAATAAAACTCAATTATTTCTCAGCACTGTTTTTGTCTCAGCACTCAGAACTTCAACAATGTAATCAATTTTTTTCTGAATGAGCTGTACTTTAAAAACAGTAAGAAATTAATTTTCTTCCAACGTAACAAAAAATTTTAAATTTTCAAATCACAATACTGTTATAATAAAACTCAATTATTTCTCAGCACTGTTTTTGTTAATGTAATTTCTTCTTCCACATGTTATACTTAGCAAGTAGAACGCCAACTAAATTTACAACTAACACAGCACAACTATCCTACTTGTGAATATGATTTCTACTGCTACCAGCGTTGATCGAACCAATCATAGCCTAGCCTTCATTATTAATAACAGGTGCGTAATTAAACATGGCCAGCCTTCAACATGCACACACACTTACACTCACACACGCGCACGCACCTTCAGTGCCTTTTCATTCTCCTCATTTTTGTTGTCACCATTTTTCTTCAGTCGCTCGGACATGACGTGAAGGTCTCTACCAAACATCAAAATCCTTTCAATGTTGTTAGGCATGTTGCAGCACTTTGTTGTCATCGTTGATGTTGATGCATATGATGATGACTGCTGCTGTTTCGAAGCTGTCGTTTCAAAGTTTTCTATCAGTATGATTAACAAAAAAAATATTAAATTATCTCATTAATCATTCAAGTACAATATCAATACGCCCACTTGTCGTCATTATTACAAAGTTTTCAACTATAATTCAAAAGGTCAAAAATATGTCAAATTAAAATAATGAGATGACATGACGACGCAAAACCAACCAGAATTAGCGTAGTGATGATTAGAAAAAGAATGAGTGTTATTATGGCTGTTTTTGAGTGGATCTTCAGCCTCATTGCTTCCAACGGTAACAAAACCATCGCCATTATGTTGGCGTTGCGTACCATTAGCAATGTTAATGTCAACATCATCTTCATCATTTGCTGATTCAGATGTGTCCATGTTTACGTCATCATCGTCATCACTATCAGTGTTGTTGTTTTGGCTATTATTGATTGATGTTATATGGCCGTTTGTTTGATTTGATTTGTTGTTTTCATTGTTGCGAGAGCCATTTGTGATATGATGTTGTTGTTGGTGGTGGTGTGATGTCGGTGGCAATGTTGATGTAGAAGAATGTGTTGCTGATGTAACTTTTGCACTGGCACCATTTGTTGGAGACTTTAAATGCTTTGAAATAAGTGTAGCAGAGTTTCGTTGCGTTAAATTAGTTAAGAGCCTTCAACTAAAATCAATTAATAACAAAATCACCATAATGATAATCCAAGGAGAAACGCTGATCTCAGTTAGATATCGACGACGCCCATGCATGCAGCATTATTAACATTATTAACCAGATTTTACTTAACCCGAAAAATTGTACTTTATCATATATTTTCCAAATTAGCAATTAAATTAAAATCATTATAGTTAAAACTTATAAGAAGCAGTCAGTTTGAGTCTAATCTTAAAATAATCATTCCAGACAATTATTTTTTAAATCGAAAAAACATAAGACCCTATAAAATATTAGTAAGTGTTTGTTTTACTTTTAACACCCTGCATTATAAATGAGGATGTACTAAAAAATGATTGACCAGACGACAAATCTATGAAGCTAACTAACCATCAGCTCAAACTTGCTCAAGAAACCCAAGAGATGAACATTCAACAAGTTTCTACTCTCCCGCAAAACCAAATTAAGCTCTTTTAAAATGCATAATAAAATCAAAAAATGTCTGATTTTATTTATAAAAAATACCAATACAAACATTGTGGTGTAGGGGGTGGTGATGAGAATCATGTGATGGCGATGCAGAAGATGAAGGTGTGGGTGAAAAATGATGAAAACAGTGTGATGATGATGACGTTGTGTAGTCATCATCAGTTCCGTTGACCATCTCAATAAATTGCCTGCATTTTAATTTGAAGAGAAGGTCATGATTGTTATCAAGAATGGAAGGATAGAGTTTGTTCGTGAGGTTGATAGCTTCACTGATTCGACCTGCCATTATGAAGTGCTGTATTTCTGTGTAAGTTGCATTGGATGTTTGGTATCAAATGAAAATATCTCTGTGTAGGTTGTGTTGAACGTTTAGTGAATAAAGAAACCAAACCTTTGCAAAATAGTGTAAAATTTATTCTAAATTCTTTCACAATTATTTTAGCATTAATATTGCACTTTTTATAAGCTAATTTCTTTATTGTGGTTACAGGACCACCACCACAAATCAAACTCGCGTCCAAAAAACAATTATATGTATAATTTAATGTATATATAAACAAAGGATGTCCTACTTTGCCTATGTTTAATGGAGGCTATATCTTCCTGAATGGTTTGTCCTGTTATGTGTGAAAATGTTTCAGCTGTCAGTGAGTAACCTTGGTATGCAAGGTAGGTTGACACCATTCTGAAAATAATTTGAAGCGGTTGTGATATATCAAAGTAAGTTTCAATAAATTAATGAAATTTCCATTATCATAATTATAAATAAGTGTTCTATTGCAAATACCTTATTTAATTGTTGTCTCTTAAAATTTTAAAGATCATCAAATGCTCGCTGAACACAATGCTTGCTCATACTTGCAAAATGAGTATCTAGAAACATACATCACGTAATGGTGGTGGTAGGACGACGTGGCTCAAAAAGTTACTTCAAACGCAGACAACCACACCTAATTATGAGCAATGTATGTAATGCTTGGATTTTTTTTAGGTTTTCATGTATGCTGTGTGAGCGTTGTTGGCGCCTTTGACACGAAAGCAGTAAATGGCCTTTAACACATGCAAACGTTCGTACATGTATTATTTGACACATTGCATTCAAAGCTTCCTGGTCCGCCTTAGCTACACAACTACAACTTTAGCAACTAAAATTTCTAATCAAAAAATTAAATCGCCTCTACTACCTTCATTACATCCTACTGTCAAATATTCAACATACTCGATTCCACATAATTAAAAAAACAGAATCTAATGTAAATCACGTCATCATGATGACAATGAGATTGTTTTGGCAAAGAAATATCACAAAGAGCAGATCAAACCCAAAACAATTTTGGTATTCCATCAAACCTCTCATTGCACATTGTGAACAGCTGGTGATTTCACCGACAAGGTTGCTGTTGTTGTAGATTGCCTGTGGGAGTGCCTAGTATATGGTAGATATTCAGAAATCGAGCCACAGCTACTGGGTCTGCCCGAAGGTTGGCGGAAGTGAGAGAGGTGAGATTTGCGGGCAGTAGAAAAGATGTTAAGTAGTGTAGTGGGGTGGGTGACAAAGGTTGCATTGGTCGAAAATTGTGTTATTTATGCTACTGAGATCACTATTGAGGAGGGCAGAGTAGCTACAGCTGGGCGATGACAGGATGGTTCTTGTTTTATAGAACTGATAAAGGCAGGTGGCTATTAAATATTGGGTTTGATTTTAATAAGTTGATGGTATTGAGGGCCGTGGAAGTGAGGATATGAGAGAGTAAAAGTTTGTTCGCTGCGACTGTGAAGAAGTGATGGCATGAAGGTGTTGAGTCGGGTTGAGCTGAAAATTTCGAGTGTTTTTTTTTTGTTGCAGAGCGTTAGTGGGGCATTGACTAGATGATGGCATGGTTGAGTTATTGAGGCTTTGGGCGAGGCATTGTTTTGTGAGTAGGATGGAGTGTTGGAGGACAAGTAGAATGTTATTTTCTTGGTGTAGGTGTTCTATGGTTGTCATGAGGAGACAGCCGGTTACAATTTGAGAGGCAGTATTTTAAGTGGTTTGGAGTTTTTAGAAATATTGAGAAGCTAGATGGGTGCGGTCTTGTTGATGACGGGTCGACAGATTGATTTGAAAGTGGTAAAGAGTTTTTTTGCTGGCCCCATTTGGCGCGGCCAAAGACTTAAATGTTTTATTGCATTGTTGGGACTTCTTAGCTATTGTTTGTGTGTGATTTGAAAGTGAAGAAAGTGTCGAAATTGACGTCGGGAGGAGTGTTTTACAAGAGGTAATATATATTGTGGATGATTATAGAGAAATGAATGTTTGCTTCTGTTGTGAATGGAGTGAAACGTGTGACTTTTCAATTTCGTGTTGTAGAGGGAGAATGAACGATTAATGAAGAACGTTGTTAGGTTTGTGAGGTAGTCATTGAGAGTGGACGTCACTGCTTATATGAGAGAGCCAGAGGATGAAATTGTAAAGTCGTCTGCGTAGCTGATTACTTGGACATTAGGTAGAGGTGTAGGTATGTCTCTGATGTAGACATTAAATAGGACAGAAAAAATTACGGCCGGCCTTAAGGCCTTGAGGGATTCCTGTGTGAATGATCCTTTGCATTGCCGGTTGTGTAGATAATTGGAGATCTATCTGGTGAGGTAGACGAACAAGGTAGATTGAATTTTTAGAGGGCCCGAAGTCGGATTTTTAACCGGAAAATGTTATTAATTTTAAAAAAAATATTTTTTCTTTGCTGAAATTTTTTTAAAGATTGTGTTTTTTAGAAAATAACAATTGGAAAATAACAATATGTAACCAACTTTAATACAGAAAATAAATATTAATAATATCAATAAAAATCATATAATTTTTTTCAGTATTTTTTAAAACATAAAAATAAAGCACTTTTACTAAGAAAAACAATTACATTGACTGGTTTTAAGTGCTTTTTAAAATATTTTTTATTCAGTAATGATAAGGTTAAATTATGATGCAAAAGTTGAAAAATTTTTTCAGTATCTTTTAAAACATAAAAATAAAGTAATTTTATTAAGAAAAACAATTGCATTGACTAATTTTAAGCGTTTTTAAAAGTATTTTCTATCTACTAGTGATAATAAGATGAAATTATGATGCAAAATTTGAAAAATTTTTCTCGGAGTTGGAATTTTTTGAGAGGCGGAGCCGTATATTTTTTATGCGACTTCTCCGACACTCTGCTGCGAACCAAAGTGATTTTTTTCTCAAAAAATTGAGAAAATCTGAAGCCAATTGTTTTTACCATCAATAAGATCAGCATGATCTTTTCCAAGTAATTTGCCAATATTAGACCAAAGAAGCAACATTTTTTCCAATAATCGTTCTTTTTAACAACAAACCAAGTACTTTTTTCAACAAGAGCATGCCGTCAGGCCTGTTTATTTTCATCAAAAGGGTCGACTTTATGTAGCCTTTCAAACTTGCGACAGAGCCTTTTTGGCTGTGCAGTCACCATCAAACCACGGAATAAGAGGGACCGCTCGATGACTGACAGAGTGCAATGGGCCAGGGGCGTCTACAGAAGGGGGAGGAAGAGGCAATTGCCTCCATTTTAAGCTAGGGGGGGGGGAATTTTTTTGTGTTACATTAAAAAAAGATTCAAACATTTTAAACAATTTAGAAATATACATACGTATTTTCCACATAACTATGTTACTTCGCGCTCATTGTCATAAATTAATAACTTTCAACTAGTTTACGTCAAAATCACTTTTAGTAAATTTTATGGGCGGAGCCAATTATTCTCGTCTGTTTTAAATTTTCAACGAGTTTACATCGAAATCACTTTTAGTTTCATGGGCGAGCCAAATATTCTCGTCTGTTTTGATTAAATTAATATTGAGTACTTGAATTCAATTTTGCGTCGCTTTAGTTTTATTTAAATTTTTATTCCGGGTTAATAATTTTTTTAAAACAATGCCTCGAGATCAGAAATTTTTTTGTAAGTACAAATGTTTGCAGCCCGGTTGTCGCAAGATCATTCGCCAAGATAAGTGGAGTTTGCATTGCAGAAAAGATCATGGATATATGCATGCAAGGTTATTCTCTAAATCTAGCTAAACTAAACAGATTTTGAAAAATAATTTGAAAGCGTCGTTTATTTGTGTTGTCTCCTTTCATTTAATTCTTACACCCCATTCAAATATCTTTATTACAGAGGTGAAGACATAAAAAAAGACATTGTTCCAGTAAAAGACATCTATGGTAAATGGAAACCACAAAGCTCAAGCCAAACTAATTCACCATCTACAAGTTTAATGCCAGCAGGCAGTAATAATGATATGAGAAAATCAGATGATGATATTGATGATGTTGTTGCTAAAGAATATTTGCCAACAGAGGCAGCTGAATCCAACAGCAACTTTGTGATTTGATTCAATCTAACAATTCCAACTTGAATGCTCATAGTTTAGTTGAAAAAATATTAAAAATAAATTTAATTATTGTGAAAATCTAAACTTAGCTTTAGACAAAAATGATGCAGCTCAGTTTTGTGGACGAATATTGAAAAGGCATGAAATAACAACATGCCTGGCACTTGGTGTATATCAACCAAATGACTATTCCTATCCTGTTACTGACGGTCGCAGTTTCTAAAAAGAATGGTTTGGATGTGTAATGCCAGACGGCTCAAAATGTAAGAGACAATGGTTGTCTTACAGCAAACAAACTGACAAAATTTACTGTATTACTTGTATTATGTTTTCCGGCCCAAAAGGTTCAGTTGTATGGACAACATCAGGTTTTAATAATTGGCATAATGGTTTGCGGGATATCATTCGTCATGAAGTAAGTGCAGAGCATCGCGAAGCTGATATTGCAAAAATAAATTGGAAAAGAGGATTGGCCGTAGATGTCTTCATCGAGAGAAATAGAAAAGATATAATTCAAGAAAATAGAAAGGTTATGATATGCATTTTAGATTGTGTTAAGTACCTAAGTGAAGAAATGATAGCTTTTCGTGGAAAAACATCTAATAATGGAAAGTTTATAAATCTTTTTCGAATAATATCTAAACGGGATCCAAGTGCTGCTGCATATCTGATGAAAGTTGATGAATCACATAGATTAAGAAAGAAATTGGCAGTAAATTTTCTAAGTTCCAGCAATATTCGAGTTGTTTTGACAACAATGAAACGAATGATTGTTGAGAAAATTGTGTCAAATATTGCAGAACAACAAAAGGCATGTCTTATTTTTGATAGCACACAAGATTTTAGTAAAAAGAAAGCAAATGTTCTTTTGCTGAGATATCTAGAAATAAATAGTAAGAGAGATTTGCATCCAGTTGAAAGATTGTTGGAAGTCTTTACTTGTGGAGAAACATCGGGCAAGATACTCAAAGGAGAAGTTATTGATATTCTGACTAAATTGAATTTTAATATGTCATGGGTGATAGGTCAATGCTATGATGATGCAGGTAACATGAGGTCGGTATGCTGGATTGGCTACTCTTATTCAAAAGGAGTGTAAAAAAGCAATTTATATTTGGTGCAATGCACACAGGTTAAATTTAGTGATGAATGGCGTAATGAAATGCTGTAATGAAATAAAAAATACGCTAGGACTGCTAGAAGATTTATAATCATTCATGAATGGTCATCGCAGAAATGCTGTATTCCAAAATTCTCAAAGTAATTGTCAGCATAAAATGCAATTAAAGCGTGTTCAAACCATTCGCTGGAACAGCACAGAATCAGCCGTAGAAATGGTGATGAAAAGATATTCAAAAATATTAGCAAGTCTATCCGAGTTGGCTGAATCATCATTGAGTGACAGTGAAACAGTTACTGTTGCACTTGGACTTCGTAAAAGAATGAAAAACATCCGTGTGATAATTAGCATGAAAATTTTAAAATTGGTTTATAATATTATTGGTCCTGTATCCAAAGCAGTGCAGGGTATATTAATTGACATGGCGTCTGCAACAGAACTGATAAAAGACTGCATTCATCAGTTTGACATCATAAGAAGAAATGCTGATTTGACGTGGAAAACAATATGCAGTGAATCGAAATCATTCGCAACAGCACATGGCATCAGCCCAGATTTTGATTTTGAAAGACGTCGTACGAAAAAAAAAATGTTTGATGAACGTTGCAGCGACGAATGTTCAGTTGGAATAAATAAAATGAAAAATGAATGCTTTTTAATTGTTTTAGATGAGGTGAATCAACAAATGAAAAATAGATTTGAGCAGCAAAATTTGGTTTTTTTAAAAGAACTTTCGCTATTTACTCCCAAAACACTTTTAAGTAACCGTTGTGTTAAGACTAGTGAAATAGAAACTGTTTGTAGCCAGTATAGTGTCAACGCAGAGGATGTTGCAAATGAACTGAACGAATTTAAAAAAGCATACACGTTGCTAAAAAATGACGAAAAGATGGAAAACCTGTCTGCAGGTTCAGGTTATGACTCTGGCATGGAAATATTTTCTGATAAATCAGATGAAGAAGATGACAATAACAATATGGCATATAAAGAAGCCCAAACAAATGATACTAATAATTGGAAAAATTGCAGTTTTATAAAACCACTTAATGTTCTTCCTCAACTATCGCAATTTGCTGATGCTATACAAAATATTTGCTTCTCTTGCTTTATCAAGTACCTCTGCAGAAAGAGCTTTAAGCTGAAAATTATAAAGAACCGCCTAAGGTCTACCATGGCAGATGATTATTTATCAGCATTAATGATAATAGCAGCAGAGAAAGATATTCTTCAAACATTCACTGATGATCAAATAATAACGCAAATTGCATTGTCAAGCCTGTCTTTAAAGTCTCAACTGTTGTATAATTAAATATTAATTAAATTTCGACAGAAGTTATATTTGTATATATCACATTTTTTTTATTTTCATTGTTTAAAATTGTTCTTTTTTTCATTATACTTACTCAACTTTATAAGAGAAGTTTTTGTTATCTTATCAGAAAAAACATTGTTGAACATTAAAGAGTTGTGTTGTGTGTGTGTTCACATTTTTAGTACACATTATAAAATAGAGCAGGACGGACACGCGGGGGGGGATTTTTGCCTCCAACATTTAGGGGAGGATAGACGCCCCTGAGTTGCGCGTTTTTTTGCTGATGCGAAGTCTTAGGAAGCCAAAGATAAAAAGACCGCGCAACTCCTTAGACCTAGCATAAGCAAATAAACCGCGCAACTCAATGCGCTAATAGCGAGTTAAACTGTCACTAAACCCGATCTTACTAAGATCACCGTCAAGTGATTCAACATTCCGTATTGTGGACATAGCCATCGTTTTAACAACGAAGTTGACAAATTAAACAATGACAGGGCGTGGAACGCCTCTAAGACCCAGGAAATTAGCATTGCATAGGTAACATTTATCATCTGAACAAACTGATTTTAAAACACTGCCTCTTGATGTTTTCATTTTACCATCAGCCATAGTTAGCAGAAACGATAAATAATCCCAATAGGAGTAACCAAAACAAGGTAACTTCACTTACAAAACAGACAAATTATCAACAAACTTTGTAATTAAGAATTAAACAAAATTGTAATTAAGAAACAGAAAGAAATGAATTTAAGAAAATCGAATTACAGATAACAAAACAATTAATAAATATATAATTTGCAACGAAAACGATAATTCATAACTCGGAAAGCCAAAATCAACGTGCTAACGTAACGAACAAACAAGCACATAAATCATATAAATATATATATATATGTACATACATACATACTTATATACATATATACATACATACAAACAAACAAACTCAGCCTAGTTATACAAAATGAATATACGTGTCGATGCGACGCGGGGACGGACGAATTTGGCCACCACGGTTTGGTTTATCGTCCGTCAGTTACGCCACTCAGAATTAAATGATTACATATGCCGACTCTTCCAAGGCTTCAAATCCGGTTTTGAAGAAACCATCTGAAATTTCAGCGCATGGTGATAAGCGCCCGGATGGTTGTACCCTAATCCCTTGGAGAGCAGGTAAATGTTTGGGTTAGGTCCATGGCACCCTTGCGAAGCGCTATGTGAATCTTACAAGCAAAGAATGTGGCTTGGCCGCAGCTAGGGCAGCGAACGAGAAAATTGTAAAATAAGAAAACGCTCTCCCCTCCTTGGAATTTTTGCCGATATGTATTGAGGTTCTCGGCCCCATCGACCCTAACATTTTAAATTTCTAAAGACAATATGCAAAATAATTAGTGCTAGATCAGATGACCGCAGAGAACTGTTTTTGTAACGAATAACATTTGGTGCCTGTTGCAGCGGTTCCTGTGTGTCTGTATATTGGAAAATATTCAAATAAATGCCGACGTGTGTGACTAACGAAATATCAAAGTGTTAATCCATTTGTTATCTTATGTTTGACTGTTTAGTGTTGTTATGATTTGGTTTTAACATACATACATACACATATACATACACAACTATGAAGCAAAAATTCAAACTTCTGCAGGTCAGCTTGGACATCACCCTTGTATGATGTGCTTGCAAAATTTATCACTCTACACGCCATTTTCTTCTTCCACTCCTGTGTGGTAAATTCATAACTAATGAAAATCATGATGACACAATGAAATTTAAATCAATATAAAAAATATTTTCTGGATGAAATATCTAGTAACAAATGACGTCATCATAAATATCTTCATCCGCAACAACACTAATAACCCTGAGATAATCTTCAAAATTGAAAACAAAGGGGAACTGTCCAAAATTTGCTTCCACCATCTCTCCTGGTGTCTGTAAGCCAACAGTTGGATACAAAGGAGTCTGTAATCATTAAATAAATCATTAAATAGCCACCGAATAAGCTCAGTCTGTAGGAGTGCCATGTCTCGTGCAGCTATTATGCAATGACATGGTCTGTCCGAAATTCAAAGAACTCCATGCCCATATGATGCAAAGCTAATATGATTAAATTTTGTCAAAATCAAATAACACTCCCAACATCCTCTTCATGTAATTTCTCAAGAAATTGACCTACTAGAATACAATCTACTACTAGAAGACAATCTAATGTCATGGAATTTTATATAAAATAGGTCTAAAATATTTTGGCATCAAAATATGCTGCTGGTGTCAAAGTGTTTGTTAAAAATATTTATAATGACTCATGCCATTGCTAGTTAGCTTGAACAAAAAGATGCCAAACCAATCAATCAATCAATCAATCAATCAATCAATCAATCAATCAATCAATCAATCAATCAATCAATCAATCAATCAATCAATCAATCAATCAATCAATCAATCAATCAATCAATCAGTCAATCAATCAATCAGTCAATCAATCAATCAATCAATCAGTCAATCAATCAATCAATCAATCAATCAATCAATCAAGCAAGCAATATGATCCTCCTTTGTCCATCAAGGGACTGTCGAGGCCGATGGTGTACATCTAAGCATGCTTTTTTCCTTTTTTCTTTCTAAAAACCTTTTCTATATTTGGCCAGTTTTATTGAATTCAGAATACCAACACCAGTCCATTCAGTAATGTCATCTATCCATTTCTTTGCAGGCCTACCAATTTTTTTCTTCCAATCTCTTTTCCTCATTAGTACCATCTTAATCAATCGGTCTTCTATCATTCTACAAATGTGTCCAAAAAATCCCAATTTTCTTTCTCTGACTTTGTCATATACACTTTTCTGTCTTCCAAGTTGATTTCTGATGGTTTCATTCTTTACTTTCTGCCTCCAACTGATTCCCAACAAATTTCGGTAACACTTCATCACAAATGCTTCCAATCTCTGTCTTTGTCTCTTTTCTTTATTATCCATGTCTCACATACATAGAGCAAGCTCGGAAAAACACAAGATTCTATCATTCTCAACTTTGTTTTTATAGATATATTTCTACTTTTTCATATTTTCTTCAATGATGCGAACATTCTATGGGCTATTGCAATCCTTCTGTCAATTTCTTTTGTGCAGTTGTTGTCACAGGTTATAAGACTGCCAAGACACACAAACCGGTCTACTTGTTCGAGTTTTTCTGATTCTATCTGAAATTCCGCATTGTTTCTGCCTTTTCCCGTAATCATCACCTTCGTTTTGTCTTTGTTGATAAGCAACCCGTGATCTTTTCCACCAAAATGTGTTAGTTCAATTAGTTTCCGTAGACCTTCTTCACTAGAAGAAGGTCTACAGAAACTAAACTTGGAAGTCTAGGAGACCCGATGGAAATCGAACGGTGTTTGTTATGTCAACTCAGACAAAGAAAAATATAAACAATTCTGGAATGGTCAAAACACGGCCAAAAATGGTGTTGGAATTTTTGTCAGAAAACAGCTAGCCCAAGAAGTACTGAATATTAAAAGGAGTAATTCACGTCTCGTGTGGATCAAGCTTCGCCTAGAAAAGCAAACAATGATTATTATTTCTGCATACGCACCCCAGACAGGCGAATCAGAAGAGATGAAAAATGACTTCTGGGCTGCGTTCTCTGACACCATCTCAACTGAACCAAAATCTGAAACAATCCTGATTGGAGGCGATCTCAATGGCCAGGTTGGAGAGAAAACAGATGGTTTTGACAACGTACATCGCGGTTTTGGCTATGGAGAACGGAATGAAGATGGCAACCGCATCCTTGAGTGTGCTGAAAGTCACGGGTTTTGTTTACTAAACACATATTTTAGAAAGAGGTTGGAACATCTCATAACATACAAAAGTAGATCATCAGCCACGCAAATTGATTTCTTCGCTGTCAAGCAACAACACCGAAGGCTATTCAAAAATGTCAAAGTTATACCTGGCGAATCATGTGTCGCCCAACATAGACTTCTTGTGGCAGACCTGGTTGTCGAACTGTCAAAACATAAGTCTAAACAAATGCCTCGGAGAATCAAAACGTGGAAGATGAAAAAAAATATTCATCGAGAAAAATTTCAACAGATTGTCGCAACACAGTTAGACCACAAATCACAAGCCAGTACAGATTGGAGTACATACAAAACCGTTTTGATAAACGCTGCAACTAGTTTGTGGGAAAACTGGTACAAAATGTTAGCATGAACGGGACACTTGGTGATGGAATGACATTGTACTAAAGGCGATAGCTGAAAAGAAAGTTGCATAAAAGCAATGACAAAAATTAAAGTCTGTTGATGACCACAAAATTTTCCGTGAAAAGAACAACTATGCAAGACGTCAAGTTGCACTGGCTCGGACAGATCAGTGCAGAGAGTGGCTCACTAAAAGCAAATGTGAACAAATGAAATCTCTGTATGGTATAGCAAAACAAGCAAAGCGTACGAAAAAAGACATAGTTGGTGCCTCATGTATCAAAAACGACAAAAACGAGATGGTTCTTGGACAAGATGAGATCAAGCTACATTGGAGAGAATACTTCAACCATCTGTTAAACGAAACAAATCCCATCAATGTAAACTTTGACGCTCCACCCATCGAAGGTCCGATTTCAGACATAACTGTAGAGGAGCTTACAGAAACTCTGAAAGCTATAAAGGATGGAAAGGCAGCAGGGCCCTCTGGACTCACAAATGACATTATCAAAGCATCTGGTACTGCAGGTATCCAAACGTTACTACAACTTTGCCGTGAAATCTGGAGAAATTGCTCAATGCCGACTGAATGGAACTATAGCATGACAGTCCCGCTATACAAAGGCAAAGGTGATCCATTGAACTGTTCATCATATCGGGGTATACGTCTGTTAGAACACTCCCTGAAAATTGTCGAGAAAATCATTGAGAGAAGATTAACGTCGTGCATCACAATCGGAAATTATCAATTTGGTTTCCTAGCGGAGAAATCAACAATTGATGCAATTCACATCCTTCGGCAACTGCAAGAAAAGTACCTCGCAAAGCATCAACAACTATCACACATTTTTGAAGATCTTGAAAAAGCATTTGATCGAGTTACCCGTGAAGCAATCAGGTGGAGTCTACGTCGACAACTCATTCCAGAATATCTTGTTCGACTTGTGATGGAAAATG
>NW_008705459.1:1233119-1238922 GCF_000326865.2 Helobdella robusta | reverse complement strand
GCTCGATTCTCAGTCCACTGTTATTTATAACTGTGATAGAAGAAATCACAAAACCGATACGCACTGGTGACATTTGGAATCTAATATATGCTGATAATATTGTTTTAACAGCCACTTCTGAGCAGAATGCAGCACAGATGTTTGAAGATTGGAACACCAGACCGGCCGATCATGGATTCAAAGTCAACATCAGCAAAACCAAAGCAATGGACACTGGTGAACCTATCCAATCCACAGCTACTGACTGGACGATGGCTCTGTTCAGTTTTTAAAGCTGGTGTAGGTGACAATTCAATCAAGTGTCAGCAGTGGTGCCACAAATGTTGTTCAAAAATAATTGGTAATTTATCTAAAGTGTCCAATTTTGTTTGTCCTGCTTGCATCAATCCACAACAACAAATAGAAAATAGCAATGTTTTTGAAACTATTAAAGTAGAGAAAGTCACATCGTTTCAATATCTAGGAGATGTTCTGGATTGTACTGGAACAGCTGAAGCAGCCGTTCGAGCACGCATACGTGCAGCCTGGAATAAATGGCATATCCTTGCCTCTATATTTATGCGGCGTGACATCCCACTACCACCACGATCAAGACTTTATAAATCTGTGATACGACCGATGTTGTTATATGATGCAGAAACATGGCCAAAGACAACCAAACTGGAATAACAACTTTACCGAACCGATATGAAAATGCTCCGATAGATGCAACGAATTAGTCTGAAGGACCACATCAAATCAACCCAAATCCTGCGTCGTTCTGGTTTATATGATATAAAGGACGAATGCCGGCAACACCGTCTGAGGTGGTTTGGTCATTCCAAACGAAGTGGAAACAGTGCCATAACTTCTCTTACAGATGTTGAAGTATCTGGCACACGTCCCAAAGGCTGTCCAAAAAAGTCCTGGTCGCAAAACAATCGAGCAAGACATGAAAGCTCTAAATTTAAATGAAATGGATACATCTGATCGTCTACTAGAAAACAACGCCCTACCTCGGAAAACTGGGTATCTGGACGCTAAACGAAGATTGATTGATTCACTAGAAGCTAGAAGGTCTATATCGTCTGCAAACCTGAGATTTCTGACAGTTCTCCTTCCTATGTCAATTCCACCCAATTCCGAATTTTCCATTTTTTCCATTGCTCTTTCTAGCAATGCTATGAATAGTATTGGTGATATTGGATCGCCCTGTCTGCTTCCAATGTCTGCCTTTATCCAATCCCCAAGTTCGGTACCTATTATTACCGACATTTTTGATTCTTCATGAAGTCCTTTCAGTACTTTGACCAGCTTTTCTGGTGTCCTCATACTTTCTAATGTTGCCCACAAACCTTCATGCCAGACAGAATCAAACGCATTCTTAAAATCAACAAAGCAATGGTAAATTGTCTGACCGCTACTTTTTGCATCCTCCATCAGCAGTCTCAACATCAGAATTTGTTGGATCGTGCTTCTGTCCTTTCTGAAGCCTGCTTGTTTTTTATGCAGATGTTGCTCTATGACTTTTTCCAGTCGTTCTTTTATGATGGTCAGCATGATCTTGCATATGTGCGAAATTACTGCAATTGATCTGTAATTATTACAGTCTTTTTGGTCTCCCTTTTTCGGCAGCATAACCAGAACTGACTTGCACCATTCTTCTGGCCACTTTCCACTTTCCCAAATTTCTTGACAGATTGTGTAAATTTCTTTACACACGACTTGTCCTTCAGCTCTATCAGTTCTATCGGAATACCACCCTTCCTGTACTTTTGTTGTTCTTCATTTTTACTCATTGCTCTTGTAATTTCTTCCCTCATTATTTCACTTTCTTCTTCATTGATTATTTTTCTGCTTTTCAAAATTTCAAGTGTTTCTTTTTTGTATGTGTTCTTGTCTGTGAATAAGTCTTTAATATATTCAGTCCATCTATCCTTAATCTTTTTACTTTCTGTTAGGATGTTTCCGTTTTTATCTTTAATAATCCTTGACATATTTTTCTGTTTTCTTTTTAACTGTTTAACCAGCTGTCTTGTCTTGTTTTGCCGAATCATAGTCTCTACCTTTTCACATTTACCATTAATCCATCTCCTTTTATCTGCTCTAGCACTCTTTTTTATTTTTTGGCAGACTTCTTTGTATTTCATTTTATTTTCTTCACTCTGTCTTTTTGTAATTTTTAAACTTCTTCTTTCTTCTACAAGGTTTCATGTTTCATCACTTATCCACGGTTTTATTTTGTTCGTTTTTATTTTACAACCTTTACCTGCTGCTTTGAGAATTTTTTCTAGGTTGCTAACTGTTGTTTTCATATCGTAATTGGCTGCTGAGTCCAATTCATGTTCGATTATATTTTTTATATCCTTTATCTTCTGCTTTATCATTTCTGTGTTGTATCTCACTTTCCTAATGCTCTCTACCATTTTAAGCTTTTGTTTTACCATCATGGTGACGTTGCATATGACAAAGCGATGATCTGATCCAATTTCTGCACTTGGGAAAGCTCTACATTGGGTGAAAAATTTCATCCATTTCTGTTCTATCAGTATTAAATCTATCATGATCATTGTTTTTCCGTTTGGTGACTCCCAAGTACATTTGTTGTTTTGCCTCTTTGTGTTTGTGACATACAATCGTCGGTCCTTCACAAACTCTAGTAACCTTTCCCCTCCATCATTTTTATCTCCTACACCGTACTTTCCCAAAACTTCTTCAAATACAATGTTGTCTCTTCCAATTCCAATCTTAACATCTTTCTTTGGTAATGTTTTCAATGTTTGCTCCAGTTGTTCGTAGAACGTTTCAATTTCATCATCAGAATGATTTGTTGTTGGAGCATAAGTAATCACTACTCTTGGATATGCTTTGAAGCTGGCATACATCAACCTGTCATTTACGGGATTGTATTCAATTAATGCTCTTCTTGCTTTCTCTCCAAGAATCATTCACACTCCATGAATATGATCGGTTTCTGTGCCTGACCATAACAGTTTTTCTTTCTCCAATTCTCCACTTCCTGTCCATCTAACTTCACAAAAACCAACCACATCATATCTAAACCTTTCAAGCTCTTTTTTCAGCATCGCATAAGTTCCAGCTTGCCACAGTGACCTCACATTCCAAATTCCAACTGTAAACTTCATCTTCATTTTTCCTCTTTGGGACTCAGTAACAAACTTTTCATTGTAACTCCTAGTCCCCAAAGCTGCAATGCGGTCCTTGTTGTCCCGGGCGACGACCGAGCCGGTATGATTATTTGCTGTTGTGTTTACCATCGTGTTTGTAACATTTTTAAAACAGTGTAGCAAGCTCCTGTCAACCCTCCTCCTTTACCCGGCATCGAACTCTGCTGGATTGCAGCCCCAGTGGTAGAGGTTACTCAAATACTCAAATTATTTTGCCAAGCTCAAAGGCTGGTGCAGTGAATACGTTATTGCAGAAAAATGTTAAATGTGAAAAAGTTGAAAATTTAAATTTAAGCAATTCAAACGGGTAGGCGAATTAGATCAGATATGCGCTAATAAAGTTCCAATTGCTTTTTGGCATTCTGGCACTTTCAAACATTTTGAGTGCATAATGTAGTGCTTGTGCATACACGAACATAGGTATGTCAGTTTGAATGTTACAGCCACGGTGCAACAAAAGTTTAAATATTATTGAATAAGTAAGCAACATAAAACAAAAAAAAATCAATATATATTAGAATTAATTTGGTTGAAGATTGTGAAAAAACAGAAAACTAACAGGAAGATTTCTGAATGCAACACCTGTTTCAAAGTATTAAAAGTATTTAAAATTAAGTTTAACCAATATTTAATATTTTATTGAAAATGAACAAGCTCACATTCATAGTTTAAAAATTCATATCATTACATCATTATATATATATATTGTGTGTATATATATATATATATATATATATATATATATATATATTGGTAACAGACTGTTGTTAACGCAACATTTCAAAAATTCAACACTACTTTCAACATTGTTCAACTTTTTTATATTTCTTTTTAATTTATTAATGTCAGACTTTCACATTTCATGATTGTTCTTGTTTCCAAATTTCATTTATCAACATCTCAATCTCAATATGTTTATTTATTTGTGGTTTGTTTTTTATGAGGTGACAATTTAAGCCGAGGTTCAAAAATTGTTTTTCATCTATTGTCAACTGATGGCTACTAAGATTAAGGAAATGATCTTGGTGTTGTGGCAACAAAACCGGTCCGCGATATAATTGCTAAGTTTTTTCCTAATTCGTTGGAAACAATGGTCTCGATGGCGTTCTTTGATGAAGTTGATTTCATATAACGATCTTTCATCAATCGAGTTACTTAACAATTTTATTGACGCGTCCATATTTTTAAAAAGTTCTTCTTTTCTGGATAACTCATTCAAGAGAAATGTTTTTCTGTTGTTGATTTCTGCAGAAATACTCCGTGATTTAGTCTGGCGTGTTAATGTAAATTTTAGTAACAGACTGTTGTTAACGCAACATTTCAAAAATTCAACAATACTGACATTAATAAATTAAAAAGAAATATAAAAAAGTTGAACAATGTTGAAAGTAGTGTTGAATTTTTGAAATATATATATATATATATATATATATATATATATATTGAACTACCTTCCTTTTAATATATATATATATATATATATATATATATATATATATATATATATATAAATGTTGGTAATAGACAATAATTTTACATAATTCTATATATTTTACCGAATGTTTGGCGTTAATATGTTTGTAGTTCGTTTTTTCGATTTTTCTTACTAAAGTTTCTTGGAGAACGTTTAGTTTATTAAAATTATCAACTATGAAAACAAAGAGGAAATAAAAACTATGATTGTAAATATTGACAATTGAGCTTTGTAAATAGTGACAAAGAAGAATATGATGCTATTGATGAAGAAAAGGAAATCAACATAGACGGACCAGTCAATAAAGAAATCTGACACCTAATTTCCATCTATGTTCATTTTCACAAAGTGAATATTTCCCTATATAAATCAACCTGCACTGACGATGATTCATTCGGATTCGAAATATGGCTTTATTAGCAGCATGAATTCGGAAAATAAGTTTATTTTGAATTTCAATAAACTAAACTTTCTCCAAAAAACTTTAGTGAAAAAAATCGAAAAATTCAGTAGAATTTATAGAATATTGTAATATATATATATATATATATATATATATATATATATATATATATATATATATATATATATATATATATATATATATATATATATATATACATACATATATACACGAACTGCAAACATATTAACGCCAAACATTCGGTAGAATTTATAGAATATTGTAAATATATATATATATATATATATATATATATATACATATATATATACATATAATCCGTCTTTGTGTCTTTGTTTTCACTGCGACTTTGATTGTAACTTAATTAGAATTAAAGTTAATCATGTGTTTCCTTGTTGAAAAAATGTTGGTATTATTTAGTTGAATATTTATTGCTGCTTTACGTTTATCTATGAAAATTGATTCTGCTATCTTAAATTTGAAGTATTCTCTGTTGTAATAAATTGCTTTCGTGTTATTATCTAAAATTTCCCTTGTAATAATAGTGTTGTGCTGTTCCATTATGTGGCCTTTCATTGCTCCATGTTGCATATGCATAGTGAGTCTTCTCGTTAATGTTGTTGTAGTCATTCTGATGTATTCAGATATATATATATATATATATATAAACATCATTGAAGATATATGCCCATTTTGCATTAATGACTTTCTATAATGAACACTCAACAAGTCTGAATT